>NC_068358.1:59485456-59580456 GCF_020536995.1 Dreissena polymorpha | reverse complement strand
TAAAAAATACACGTGTTTTTATATTTACAAATAAATGCAAACAACACATCTGTTATCCATGTATTTTTATGGGTGTCAATCATAGGCCTTAAGTACTATCCCTACCACATATAGAGCTCGAAGCGCGACACGAATTACTGATTGTAACAATGAGTTGCGATAAAGGGAGCAGCCGCTATCAAAGAGGAGCTGTGTCCCTGCAACCCGTTTTCCTTAAGTCAAGCACTCCTCGAAGTTTTTTTAAGAACCACATATATAGCGCGAAGCGCGACACGTATTACTATCCAGGTGGTATGGGCCCTTTAGCATTATCCGACCATTACGTCCATAGTTATCTTCCTTAGAATTTGAGAAATTTTGAAATCCTTGTTCGAAGTCCACAATTTTCAGCCGATTGTTCCCAAACATTCACAGGTTTTTTATCAATGAGGACCCAACCCAAACTCTATATGAGAAATATCGGACCATAAGTCCAGAATTATGTCTCGTTGAATTTAAAATAAAAGTGAAAAACTGCTTGGTTAGGTGATTATGTCAACATTGTTCATCATATTCTTTCCAAACTTACAGTGTCTTCATATCAATGAGCATTTTTACCTCATTTAAAATCAGAAACATCGGAACAATAAGTCCATATTTTTTACTATTAAATTTGACAAAATAAACAATTTCCACTTGTTTAAAAGATTTCACAACTTTCGTCTGAATCTTTCCAAACTTGTTAAGTGTTTATATATCAGTATTACTCGAACCCTATTGAAAATGATGAATATCGGAGCAATAAATCTATTATAATCTTTCACTGACTTTCAAAGTATTGTGAAATGCAGCTTCTTTTTGCAATTTACAGTTTTCATTCAATTTTTTTTCCAAACTTTTACATTGTTTTCATATCAATGAGTACTCAACCCCTATCGTAAATGAGCAACGTAAGAATAAGTTCAGAATCATCTCCCCTTGAAGTTGAGAACATATGAAATTACGCTTACAAGATGAAGCAGATTTTTTAAAACCTACACAGTTCTGTTCCAGTAATGAAAACTGCACACGGATACCAGTAAAAGAAAAGGAAACCAATTTTAAATAAAATGAACTATGAAATATTTGGGGGTTACAACACAAAATCATAGATAATGGTTATTTGGGGGTTATAACACAACATCATAAATAATGGTTATTTGGGAGTTATAACACAAAATCATAGATAATGGTTATACCAGTATCTTTTTCTATTTTATTTAAAATAATCGGTCAATATATTAATATTTACAGTAGAAAAAAAACGTTCCATGTAACTTCATTGAGTGCCTTTTACACTGAAATTCCCGACGCCGTTTGATGCTTTGCATCAATACTTATCCTGTTACCTATCTAAATAAATATATTTATAATTTGTAAAAGGAAATTTTGACGAATGTTTCAGCTGAAATAAATAAGTGTAAGTCATGTAATGTAATTTAAATGGCAATCGAAACTGAGTTGAACAACATCACAGGTCCCATTACGTTGATCGTTCGACTTGCTGTACGTCGGGAGTTTTGATGTTATGTCGCTTCCACCGTGAAGAAGATGGGCCCCTTGCCAAGCCGTGAAGGGGAATTTCACGTAGTAAATACGCTGCTGCTTTCAAGTCGGGTCTATCACGTCATTCGTACGCGATCGGCTTCGTTGAACTGTGTACGGAGGTTCGAAGACTGTTTAGGTTATTGTTGTTCCTGTTGTTTTTGTCGCCGAACCAACCGTCATCGCGTTGTTGCTTCTGTTGTTATTATTTAATGTTAGATAACATCGCGAACACAGCTATGAAGAAAGTGACAGAGGCAACGCCCACATGAAAGTAAACAACTCGCATAAAACAACTACCCTTGAAGAAAAGCAATATGAAATCGATAATAAATCTTTTGCTGAAAAACGCCCAGATTCTAAAAATAGACAAGAACACCCGTCAGATGTGGTAAAACGTGAATACTCGCTGGGATCCCAGCAAGTCGACACCGAGGAAACACGGAGTGCAGAAATATCGACCAATCACAAACGTAATTAGAAATGCGGTGAGGGATTAAACGAGGTCAAGAAGTGTTTATTGAACGTTAAAGGACTTGTGGGTAAAACCTATAAAAATTAGATGACGAAGAAATGAAAAGACTGTTTATGTCTCACAAAATTTTGCTATTTATGGAAACATGGCTTAATGATTTTATAATTACGATGTTCCAAACTTTCACTCATTTATAATAAATAGAGACAAACGTGTAGGATCAAAACTACGGTGGCATAGAGGTGACATTCACTTCTCTTTTTTTTAATTGCTCTCCTCTTTTTTCTAGAAAAAGAGGAGTGCAAAACTAAATAAAAGCGGCGTGCATTTAAAAAAAGAGCGGTGCTTCTCTTGTTTTAAATTGCTCTCCAATTTTTCCTATCTCGTGGCCACGAGTTAGCTATGTCGTGGCTACGAGATAGAAAAAAGAGGAGTGCAAAACTAAATAAAAGCGGCGTAAAATTCAAAATAGAGCGGTGCAGAAAAAAGGCAGAGTGCATTAAATAAAATAGGAGAGCATTTTTGTCATCTCGAGATCCCGACTTAGCTCAGCCAATCAAATTGTTTATTATGTCAATTTAACGTTTATTCTGGATTACCTGCCCATTTGTATACAAAGAGTCAGCAGGTACAGGTATTATAGCGAAGGCGATGGCAATAGTGTGTTAACTAGCAAAATTTAAAAGGTGGTTCGTTGTGCAAATTATTTATCTCTTGATCAGTATTATAATTAAGTATTTCAATGGTATGATTCATTTTCACGGAACGATTGATTTTGTATGAGATTTTTCATTTTTCATAAGTTGAAATATAAATGGAAAATGTAATTTCGGATAACATTAATTATATGGAGTATAATAGTACCGTCAAAATCCTTATTATTACCAATGATATGTACATTTTTTGCTAACATAATTCAATTTATTATGTTTAAAAATCGATAATGTATTTGTACATCCATTTAATTTGATTTTTTCCTCAATGCTCATTTATAACAAACAACTATATAATAAATTTTACAAGCCACTGCTCATTCTAATAGAAGTATTTACATTGTCTTATTGTTCTTGCAAATTTTGCTATGATGGTTGAGAGAGCTGAGTTAAAATAATTATTATTGTAAATAATCGGTATTTTTTTTTTAAATTTTAAATTCAAATGCTAAGCAATTTACATAGTCATAGCACACAAGAGAAAGAGATTATGACACATGCAGGACTTAAACCTGTTATGACCATTATTCTAGCATGCCTACCGAGCGAGCTTAAATCCAGATTCTTGTAACTTTCCTTGGAGGGATGATAATCCTGTGTAACCAAGGTCTAATTATTTAAACTAGCCCTTACACTACACTGCTTTCTTCTTTTTTCAGGTTATCAACAGCAAGTCAGTTACAGATGCATTGCGACAGAGACGTTAGTATCTTCGTCTCTGATTGCGAACACAGAATTAAACAACATTGGTCATAATGTAAGCATAATTAAGCTCCAATATTAGATATAAAAGTAAACAAAACTATTTGCAGTTTGAGCAATGAGCACAGAATTGAGCATTGAGCACAAACAAGATAATAGATAATGAAGTTTTGATCTGCAGATGCAAACAAACTGACCTGAGCTTATACAACTTTATTTTGTGCTTTTAAGTTCTTATCTGTTCTCTCAGCTCAAACATGACACAAATAATCCTTTTTTTCTGGAGCTGTTTATTCCTATTAACAAAGTTTATCTAAAACTAGAAACAAATTTCCTAATATTTTTAGCAAAATATATATATATATATATGCAGCTTTCATACAAGAGATCGGCAGAGCAGGAAGAAGCCATGTTGATGCCCTGGCCATTCTCTTCTTTAACAAATCAGTCATTGCATCTGCACATATGACCAGAGAAATGAAGGACTATTGTGGAAACTCAACTATCTGCCTTAGAACTTTAGTAAACCAGTATTTTGGTTTTGAAACTAAGAAAGTCTAACAGTTTTCAATTTGTTGTGATTTGTGTAATAAGGAACTGGGGATAGAATATGATTTTAGTAAACTGTCACATAACTAAAAGCATACATATTATCATTACAAGATTCCTTGATAAATTGATTTTTCACATCTTTTTAGGAAAGTCTATATATTAAATATCTTAAATATATTTGATTGGATTGATTTATTTATCATTTATGTTTGATGAAAATGTATATTCTATGTTGAATTAATGCATATGTTAGTGTGAGTGTGTGTGTATGCTTGTGTGTTTCTTAGGATAGTGCGTATGGGTGAAAATGTGTGAGAATGGTACGGGAGTTGCGTGATTTATGTTTATAAATTAACATTTGTTTGTAGCGATATACCATGTAGTATAAGTTACCTAATAAAGTTCTTTTCTGTTCTGTTATTAATTGTGCTGCTATGCTTATTTTGGTTGAAAAATGATCAAATCTACCTTAAAAAGAACTAACTTATCAATAATTGACTTTTGACATTTTATTTAAAGAAAGTGTCAATAAAAAAAATTGGGTTGGGATACAAAAAAGAGGGTCAATCTGGTGACCGGAAACAATATTTTTTTGGTATTATGGAAAACAGTTTAGTAATAAAAATTCATTGTCCATAACAATGTTTTTACAATTCAAACATTCTATGTAATTTGAATAACAAGTTCAGAACTATTAAGCATAATAATTTAACCCTATTTTTTAACGTCCAATTTCATAATAACACTTAATTTGGTTCTGAGAAATCCATGTGTGCAGTTCTTCCGTGTTAATCTTCTTCACCGGATTTTTAGCTCGACTATTATATATGAAATATATATAGTGGAGCTATCCTACCCACCCCGGCGTCGGCGTTCCCGTTAGCGTGCAAATGTTAAAGTTTTGCGTACCACCCCAAATATTTTCAATGTCAATTGACATATTGCTTTCATATTTTGCATACTTCTTTACCAACATTACCCCAACTTATAAACAAAAGTAGACAACTCTATCAAGCATTTTGTAATAGTTATTGCCCTTTTTCCACTTAGAATATGCATATTATTGATAAATCTATGTTAAAGTTTGCGTACCATCCCAACCATTTTGAATGTCCCTTGACATATTGCTTTCATATTTTGCATACTTCTTTACCAACATAACCCAAACCTATAAACAAGAGCAGACAACTATATCAAACATTTTGTTATAAGTATGGCCCTTTTCCACTTAGAATATGCATATAATTGATAAATCTATGTTAAAGTTTGCGTACCATTCCCAAATATTTTTAATGTCCCTTGACATATGGCTTTCATATTTTGCATACTTCTTTACCAACATGACCCCAACCTATAAAAAAGAGCAGACAACTATATCAAGCATTTGTAAGAATTATGGCACTTTTTTCATTTAGAATATGCATATTATTGATAAATCTATGTTAAAGTTTGCGTACCACCTCAAATATTTTCAATGTTCCTTAACATATTGCTTTCATATTTTGCAAACTTCTTTAACAACATGACCCCAATCTATAAACAAGAGCAGACAACTGTATCAAGCATTTTGTAAGAATTATGGCCCTTTTTTATCTTAGTAACTGAGTATTTTGTTATACTTTGTGTTTAGATCCACTTGACTTCTAAAGTATCAAAGCTATTGCTTTCAAATTTCAAATATTTTCTTACTATCATGAGGGTACTGTACCTGCCAAGTTCAATTTGACCTTGACCTTTGAATGACCTTGACTGTGAAGGTCAAGAGTAAATTTTAGTTAAATTGCCATTACATCTTTATTTATGATCAGATTTTATTAATACTTTGACAAAACAACACTTACCTGAATACCACAATGGATTCCACCCAAACAATACCCCATGCCCCAACCCAGAATCCCTGCCCCCCCCCCATTTTTTATTTTTGAAAGATCATCTAATAAATGACCACACCCCACATTATACCCCCCTCTCAACCCCCACCCAACCCAAACAAGAATATTTTTTTCTTTGAAACATGGTTAAAAAAATATATAAATATATTTATTTACTTTATTTTTGAAGGACCGTCCAAACTTCCCACCCAAGCAATTGCAATCAAACTTTAAATAAAATCTTATTAGTTTTTTTTATGTCTTTTCAAATGTCCAATAGATTGTGGAAAATATACCCGAACTATTACCTTGACCTTATTGAATAATTTGAATATTACCCCATGATGGCTTACGTTATACTGTCAAGCACTCGAATATTCGAGGGCGCTGTCCTCTGACAGCTCTTGTTGGGACAGTGCTTAAACTCAATGAAAGTTAATGTTGTCCCCAACAATTCTGAATTTCTTTCCACTGGCAATGGAATCAATTAATTCAGTATTAAAATGTCCCGATATCTGATCTATTGTATACAACATGCCTGAATGGCTCAGAGTGACACCCAAAGGTTGAAGTCTGTCATACACCTACAATGATCAAACATTTTTGTGTATAATTCATTTGATTTTTTTTTAATATTACCTTAAATAAATCAACTTAATGGGTTTGAAAAGCTAAACCAAACACATTTAGGTAATACTTCATATATTTCCATTTACCTGAAAGGCATTCTGTTGAGTGAAATTATATAAGGATACATTATATACAAATGTATATAGTGAATAATTCATAATTTACAACACCTGTTTCAAGTCGGTGCGCCTAACTTACTATAGGAACAATTAGTTTAAAGGATCATAGAAACACCACATTTCAGAAAATTGTAGAATGAATTAGCCAATGAAAAATCTTATACTTGGTTTTGCTTCATTTTAGAAAAATTCCATTGGTTTTTCTCTACAATTTGGCTAAAAGGTGATTGTCATTAAATGTAAGTAATATTAAAACAAGATTGAAGCAATAACTGTCAGCTTTAACTAATTCAGTGTGTTTGGTTTTTCAAGTTCTATAATACTTTAAGGATAAATAACAAATAAACATAACCGAAGTATAAACAAATAACAACAAACTAACAGTCACGAGGTACATTTTTTATCCCCTGCAAGAGGCGGAGAGATATTGTTTTGGCATTGTCCGTCCGTCCGTCCGTCCGGCACTTTTGTGTCCGGAGCTATATCTTGGAAGTGCTTTGGTGGATTTCATTGAAACTTCGTATGAGTATATATATGCATAAGAGGATGATGCAAGCCAAATGGCATTGTACACCATGTGTTCAAAACAGAGTTATGGCCCTTTGTATCTTGAAAAAATGCTTTTTACTATAGGCACTTTTGTGTCCGGAGCCATATCTTGGAAGTGCTTTGGTGGATTTCATTGAAACATGGTATGAGTATATATATGCATAAGAGGATGGTGCACGCCTAATGGCATTGTACACCATCCGTTAAAAACAGAGTTATGGCCCTTTGTATCTTGAAAAAATGCTTTTTACTATAGGCACTTTTGTGTCCGTAGCCATATCTTGGAAGTGCTTTGGCGGATTTCATTGAAACTTGGTATGAGTATATACATGCATAAGAGGATGATGCACGCCAAATGGCATTGTATACCATCTGTTAAAAACAGAGTTATGGCCCTTTGTATCTTGAAAAAATGCTTTTTACTATAGGAACTTATGTGTCCGGAGCCATATCTTGGAAGTGCTTTGGCGGATTTCATTGAAACTTGGTTTGAGTATATTTCCACCGCCAGTCCATCTGTCAGTATGTTCATCCGTCCGATTTGCACCCATCCTCAAACAAAGCATATGTTGCGGGGGATATCAATTCAATGAATTTGCTTGTTTATTTCTTATTTATGACATCTGCTGTGTAGCAGAGCAATTTATCTTTTATATGGCTGACCTTAAAGGGGCCTTTTCACGTTTTGGTAAATTGAAAAAAAAAATGTTTCATATTCACAAATTTTCGTTTTAGCAATGGTATTTGTGAGGAAAAAGTATTACTGAACATTTACCATGCTCTAAAATATTGATTATATGCATCTTTGACAATTTGAAAACCTTGGAATTATAAAGCGTTGCAACGCGAAACGATTGAATAATTTGGAAAGTTCTGCTGTTGTCGTTATAGTTTGGGAAACTAAAAGGATTGCTTATTTCATTAAAAAAATACATCCGCTCATAGCATGAGCATGGTTGGTCGAGTGGTCTAGGCGGGAGACTTTTTACTCCAGGACCTCAGGGGTCAGTGGTTCGAGTCCAGTTGAGGCTTACTTTTTTTCCTTTTTTTTAATTGTATTCTTGTTGTTTTTTTACTGGAGATTTTTAGGTCAAATGTTTAAATTTATCAATATAAAGCATTTAATGACAAGCTTCAATACATGTCAAAATCTGTGAAAAGGCCCCTTTAAAATTTCTATTGTTTAATCCCTGACTGACTCATGAAATTGACAGGACCAATTTTTTTTTGCTTCTATATTAGGCTAAAAATGATTTATTAGTTAAGAATTACAAACCCTGAGAATCCTGCTGGGAAATTCACTTTTGACATCAAATTTAACACATTTTTACGTAAGGTATATTAATGAAATTTAAATGGTGTTCTAATTACATATAGAACTACAATTATTCAAAAATTGAAACGAAATGGACAAGATATAAGATTATTTTTTTTGCAAGATTTGTAAACATATTCCTGATTGTGTTAAGGGTAGAATTAAAACAAAAGGGCCATAATGGCCCTATATTGCTCACCTTAGTACAGGTAGCCAATATTTGTCAATGGCATAGTGACCTAGTTTTTGACCCCTGATGATCCGTCTTTGAACTTGACCTACAATTCCTCCAAACAATCATCTTGACCAAGTTTCTCGATCTATGAGCAGAAAAAAAACCCAAAGGGGAGTTAAAAGAAGAAGGACGGACAACAGACATTCATCGATCCTATGAGCTCATCTGAGCTCAGGTGAGCTAAAACATCAAGGACCTTAAGAGCCTGGGTCAGCGCTATTAAATAGATGTTCCAAAAGATTTATTTAATTTCCAAACAAAACATGTGTCATGAACAGTAACATAAATATCAAATACCCAATTTCACAAACTTGCGGGTTAAGAAAATAGTACATAATTTAATGTTTAATACGTTGTTTTTTTTTTATCAAATGGCAAGAAACTATACATGTATATTGCTAATTTCTGGCTAAGAAAGATTTTTTTAATACCTGGTATGCTTTTTACTGTATGTGTATTTAGATATTGTGAAATATTAAAAACATATAAAGATATATTTAAAATACATACATTGAATATTTTATAAAACAAACATTCATTCACAGCTGAGTTTGTCAACTCTTTAATGAAATTTTCTCTTGAGTTACTCTTAAAATGATTAAATATAAATTGCACACTTTACAATATTCCATTCTATAAACAAGGTGTTAAGGCATATTTTGTGTTTTTGGGCTTAAACAAAACACTTGAAGAAAATAAGAAACACAGGTGAAACTAAATGTAATTTTGGGCATGTTTTATCTTTAGCTAAAGTCATTGCGATTATCTTATGAACTAACGAGTTGTAACGACAACTCCTGTAATCCTGTATACATCAACATTCCAAACACAGTAGATATGACCAGTTTTAGTCTCTGAACAGATTTTGTATTCCCTATCTTAGAGGTTGGTAGAGACACAGCCAAGAGAACATCAGCTAGCAGTGGCTGTTGCTCTAATAGTTCATCAATGAGTTCATGCAATTTAAATTCAGCCAGGTCACAGAAATCCTTTTGGGCTAAAACGCTGTCCTTATTGTAGCATTCTTTTGCTGCATATTCAATTTCATTTAAAAGTTCTACAACGATACTTCCTCTCAATGAAGAAGTCAATATATGCCCTGCAACTTCTCTTGGAGAGCTGGAACCTGATTAAAGCAAAAAAAGGTAAAATAAAAAAACAAAACAGAAATAATAATATATGATATTATTGCTTGATAATTTTTTTTTTCTTTAAAAGAAATGACAATATAATGTTATTTTAGCAAACATTAATAATCTATGTTTCTATATCATAGACTTCTTAAAAAGTGTTTTATTCATTATTAGTAGTCATTTCAAAAAAATTATTTGTTTAAATTGACTAAAAATTAGTCATATATTTTACAAAAACAACATATCTGATTGATAGCCGTTTTAGATTTTTTATTTAATAAATCACCCACCCCTTTACTACATTTATCATCTCCCACTGTTTCTGTTGTGTACATACAATGTATGTACAGCTTATGACATATGGTAATGATTGTTTTCTAAATTCAATTTAATAAGCATGGCTCATATGACATTGTATCATACCTGAATATAAAATTGAGTGCTCTGACAGCAAAATAAGGAAAATATACTAATGTTATTACTGTTTAAGAATCATTATGTACCTGTTCTGTTTTTTTCCACCAAACATGTTGTTCATGGCAATTGCACAGTTGTTCCAGAAACTGTTTTCTGACTCGCCATCTTTTCGTAATTTCTGACTGTATTCTTTCAGAAAAGATTTCTCTTCGATGGACCATTTGTTGTTTCTGGATTTTTCATCCTAGATCAGTGATGAAAATTTGAGTGTTTAATGGCAAAGCTTGAAAAAGGATTGATGGGGATGTGCCAAAATAGTTTATATGAATGAAGAGTGGTTTATTTGATCTTTGAATTTAAATTTTAGCCCATGTCCTAATGCAAAGAACGTAATATTAATTGCAAAAATATAACATACACACAACAAGACAGTGTTCTATTAAGCAAGCGTATGTTTAACAAATATTAAATCCATAGTATATATACCAAATGTGGGTACTTAATAAGTGATATATACCAAATGTTGGTACTTAATAAGTGATATATTGTGTTTTTCTACAATTTGTTGAAGAGATTTCACAATTATAAAAATACAATTGAATTATTATAGAAAAGGAAGTAGTACTAGAAAGTGAAAAATAATCACCAGTTTAATCCTTTTATGTTCATGTTTAGGTGTTTTTCTTGTGGGAGTTGATATTGCCCTCTTGCTTCCTCGTGAGGGGTACTGGAGTTTTTTGGGCATAGGCACTGTATGTGTGATCTGGGCCAGACTTACTCTCAATTAGTTGGAATCAAGTATGATCCATCTGAAATATGATTAATGATTTGAATTATGAATTATGAATAACTTTGTCTTGAAAACCACGAACCATTTTTAATGGAGTTTAGAAAAGATATTTAGAAGCATTTTGCTAATCTGGGAAAAGCAGGTCTGAAATTCTGACTGTGGTGAACCTGGAAAAAGGCATGAATACATAAAAATGCATTACTACTCTTAAACAAAGATAACCACACCGCAATGCTCTCATATTTGTCACACTACTCAAAAATACATAACAAATACAGTATGTTACAAATTTACTCAAACATCCGAAATTACACTATCTGTGTACTTGTCCAAAACATACTCAGGTTATGACACATTAATTAACTCTAATATGCGGAAGAACTCGAAAAAAAGGATGAACGTTTACAGAATGAAATATATGCATTTCGATTGAAAAATGAATGATACCCCGACGAGCCACATTTGTAAATATTTGGTAAACTCACCATTATTATCGCGTCGACCATGATTCCGCCAATACCAGGCTTCTATTTGTTTACAGTGGAAGCTGGGAACCAGAATATATGCGTACAGAATATTTACACATGTTACGCACAATTTGATTGGCTAACTAACTCGTGGCCACGAGTTAGCTATGTCGGGATCTCGAGATGACAAAAATGCTCTCCTCTTTTATTTAATGCACTCTGCCTTTTTTCTGCACCGCTCTTTTTTTAATTGTACGCCGCTTTTATTTAGTTTTGCACTCCTCTTTTTTCTATCTCGTGGCCACGACATAGCTAACTCGTGGCCACGAGATAGAAAAAATTGGAGATCTTTTAAAACAAGAGAAGCACCGCTCTTTTTTTAAATGCACGCCGCTTTTATTTAGTTTTGCACTCCTCTTTTTCTAGAAAAATAGAGGAGAGCAATTTAAAACAAGAGAAGTGAATGTCTGTCACCTCTATGCCACCGTACAAAACGGAATAGCGGTGGTGTTTTTGTTTACATACATGATTCTTTAAAGGGGTATGTTGACTTTGTAAAACATTATGATGATTGTATTATATGGATAAAAATAAAAGGGAACTTATTCAATCTAGAAAGAGATATTTTATTATGTCTAACATATAATGTCCCTCGGGGGAGAAGCAGATTTTTACTAAGCGAAAATAATATCTTTGAAACAATTACTGATGATATGATTACATTTGAAACAATGTATGGAAATGATTTTAATTTTATTGTTACTGGAGATCTAAATGCTTGAGTAGGGGGAAAAGCCGATTATGTTGAAAATGAAAATTCTTTTGTATCAAATATCTTACCTGATGGATATGTTTTTGATGTTGAATTACCAAGATTAAGCCAGGATAAATGTATTAATGAACATGGCAAGAATTTATTAGATTTTTGTAAATCAACTGGGTTGAGAATATTAAATGGGAGATGTGGTGCTGATAGCAATATTGGAAAATTCACATGTGTAAGTACTCAAGGATGTAGTGTTGTTGATTATGTATTGTGTAAATCAACTTTTTTTAAACATGTGAATACTTTTAAAGTACTAGACCCTAATATTATTTCTGATCATTGTGTAATAACTTTTAGCATTAATGCTGTTGTTGATGATGAAAATGCCAATGTTGTTGATAATAATGAAAACTTTTTACCTTAGAAATATAAATGGGATTCCAATAAGGAAGATGAATATTTTAATGCTCTCTCAGATGAAAACATTTCAAGGAAATTTGATGGTCTTACAAAAACTATTGAATTATCTGATAGTAGTAGTGATTTGGTTTGTAATCTCCAATCATTTTGTGATATTCTAGAAAGTGTTTGTAGTCCTCTTTTTAGAAAGCAATTAAACATAAATAACACTAAACAATTTAAAAATATCGAAAACAAGTTATACTTTGATAAAGATTGTTACGATGCAAAGTCGAAATATTATAAATGTCTAAATACCTATAGGAATCACCCTAATATAGAAACAAGACAGGAAATGGTACAGGCAAGAAATACTTATAAGAACACATTAAGAAAGAAAAAAATTGTGGTTGATGAAAATGAAACTCAAAAATTAGAAAAGTCAAAAATCGATAATGCTAAAATGTACTGGAAACTATTAAAAGGAACGGTTGTGCAAGATAAGTGTCCCATAAGTACTCAACAATTTTTTGAATATTTTAACTCTGTAAATGATCCCCAATCTGTGCTTTTTCAACCAGACGAAGACATTTTATACTTTAATGAAAGATATTTAAACGGAGAACTACAGGTGATGTTTGATGAACTGAATATTCCCATAAGTGTAGAGGAAATTAAAAGGGCATGTGCAACTTTAAACAATGGCAAGTCCGCTGGACCAGATAAACTTCTTAATGATTTCTTCAAATGCGGAGTGCAAAATGTTTCATGTTATAATGTTCTGCTTAAGTTGTTGTAATAAATTGTTTAACGCTAGTCATTTTCCAGATAAATGTGCGGAAGGGCATATAGTGCCTATTTATAAAAAGGGGGACGCATCTTTACCAGAAAATTATAGGGGCATTACGTTATTAAGATCATTTGGAAAATTGTTTACAAAACTCCTTAATAATAGGTTAAATAATTGGGCAGAGAAATATCATGTATATATCGAAGCACAGGCAGGTTTTAAAGGGAAAATGGGAACAGTAGACAACATTTTTGTACTACATAGTGCTATTATGCATCTTGCTAAACAATGGTAAGAAATGTTATGCAGCTTTTGTCGATTTTACTTAGGCATTTGATTACTTGGTTACGGATGTTATTTGGTTTAAATTGATAAAATTTGGGGTTAGAGGTAAAATGCTTGATATAATTAAAGCGATGTATATTACCGTCAGATCGAAAGTAAAAAATAAAAATCAGCTGAGTGAAGATTTTGAAAGACAATGTGAATCGCTCTCACCATTTTTATTTTCAATGTACCTTAACGACATTGAAGAATATTTTATATCACGTGACTTAAAATTATTTTTTGCTGTTATATGCAGACGATATCGTACTGCTGTCAGAGACTGAAACTGGAGTTCAAAACTGATTACACTTGTTAGAAGCTTACTGTGAAAAATGGAAGCTGTGTGTAAATACTGATAAGACTAAGATTATGATTTTTAGAAAAGGTACACTGAGAAAAAACGTTATTTTTACATATATGGAGAAAGAAAATTAGACATTTTTCAACACTTTACTTATCTTTGGATTGTCTATACAACGGGGGCTCTTTTAATGGTACGTTTAGTGCACTGACTGGTCAAGCTATGAAAGCTATTTTTACGTTAAAAAGTTGTTTTACAAGATTTCCCACAATGTCAATAAGTCACAAGTTAGATTTGTTCGACATTAAATTGCACCAGTCTTAAGTTACGGATCAGAGGTTTGGGGGCTAAACAAAAATTTCATACAAACAGAAAGAATACATTTACAAGTTTGCAAAGAACTACTCGGTGTTAAGCCTCAAACACAAAATAATTTCGTATACGGGGAACTGGGCAGAACCCCAATGAAAAATAAATTTTATATAAATGTTATAAAATACTGGTTTATAATATTACAAATGGAACCAATTAAATATGCAAAAATAGTATATGCTACCATGTTAGAAAACGAAGAAAACAATAATGATACCAAGTCATGGGCATATAATGTAAAGATTTTATTACAAGCTTTAGGTTTTCCTCATGTGTGGATATATCAAGGTGTTGGGGACATAGATATGTTTCTCCTCTCGTTTAAATAAAGGATCAGGGATGTATTTTTTACAAAATTGGACACATGAATTAAACGAGTCAACAAGATTTAGCTCATATACTATGTATTAAACTTTTAAATTACAACCATATTTATACCAGGTAAATATAGACAGTTGTAGGATCAAGATTAAGAATGTCTGCACATAATTTAGAAATTGAATCTGGTTGATGGAAAAAAACAATACCTACTCCACGTGAAAATAGAACATGTTGTATATGCCATAAGTTAGAAGACGAATTTCATTTGATACAAAATTTATATATTTTTTTAAATATTCTCAATTATTTGTTCGGCTCTCATTTCATTTTTTTCTATTACTCATAAAATAATGTATAACTCAAATACGTTCTTATTCAGCTATTTTATTCTCAGCTCACCGATATTTATAAAAAAAATTACCGATGAATGTAAAATTGGATTGATTTTTGATACTTTAATTTATTCGTTCATAATTTCTTATTATCATTATTATTTTTAACATCTAACTACGTACAATTCTTTAAAACAATTCTTAAAAATTTCGTTGTCATGACGCTTTTTTACTTTCCATTTCTAACTTAATAAATTTCGAAATTCCCTCTCTCAGTTTGCTACAATGTTTAAACAACTGACCTGAATTCATGTCGCGTTGTGGTTGTTCTGTTGGCCAGTGAATTCCGTAAAGTGATGTTTGTACTCCGTTTTTCAATGTTCATCCTAATCACGGCACCAAAACCAATATGTATACCATAGTGACACATATATAAATAATCTAGATGCATAGTTCTTTGCTCTTTATTCAGTTGTTACCATAAAGTTTCCAAGTCCATATAATTCTTTAAATTAGTTATTAATGCAATACTTCCAAATCCATGTAATTCTCCAAGTAACTAACAACGTTTCCAAGACATGACAAAATCCGTCCAAATCCATTCTGATTGGACCCCACCCCTTAGGGGTCCCTGAAAATAAACCTCTAGCGTCCCTCCTATGTGTTAAATCCTTATTGTTTTCAGTGTCCAAAACGCATTGCTTATAAACATGTATCGTTACATGTCAACTTGATGGGTCAAATCAATTTGTTGAAATGCATATACGGGCGTATTTACCATCTGGCAAGTGCACATACACGACAACAAACGTCCATTTATCATGTAATCTGTTCACGACCAATAATTAAAACGGACTGTAGCCAGTTGAAAGCGTGTATCTGCTGTAAACAAACTAATTGGTCCCCAGCAACACTAACGTAGCAACAGGGCTTGCATTATAGCGAACAAGATAAATTCATTAATTATGCGAAAAACTACATTTACTTTGTGTTTACTTAAATCTACGTTAACTGCTCACCTTTATTTTGTGTAAAGTATGCTTCCGGAACAAGACGAAATTATTACGCATTGAGCGTAATAAGTCCACACAAAATAGTTCGCAATATTTACTAGTGGGGCAGACAGTGTTTTTATATGCAATCATTATAATATTATCATTACTTATATGCATACCTATCGGTATATCTCAATTTCGGATCTTATTCTCTAAATCATGGGGATTCCAAGGTCTTGATTTGCGACCACGGATGCGATATGCTTACACAATGATTTGTCAGCCATGCCCTACAAAATATCATGCAATAGCATTCTTCCACCATTATTTTTTATGTAACTTTAAGTAACGGGTAGCCAATTACTAGCAGACTCGTGCATCTACTAAACTCTTAAGTAACGGGTAGCCGAGTAACGGGTAGCCTATTAGCCGAAGGCTTGTGAATCCATTAAACTCTAAAGTAACGGGTTGCCGATTGACTATAGACTCGTGCATCCATTTAACAATAAGGTACATTTAAAACAGAAATTTAATTCGCACATATTGTTCAATTTTAACTGCGCTAAACTCGACAGAAACACATTAAATTCTTACTTCAAATTACACAAGACCTTCACTATATATATATATATATATATATATATATATATATATATATATATATATATATATATATATATATATATATATATATTTGATAGTGATTATTTTCAGAAAATTTGGTTTTTCGTTATAGTTTGATTGTTGTTCAATCAAAATGAGGTTTTTGCTCATTAATATCGTAGGCACACGCTAACCATATATGATTAAGCTGCCATACAGGAAACCGGCTTGTTGGTCCCGTTCATGCGATAAAACATTTCTGATTCCTCGGTAGTATGAGCAGGAACTGAGGTCGTCTTTTTAGAGACTTTGATAAGGTATCACTCTTTCTATTATGTTGGTATTTCTTCTTCCCATATCTTGCTGAGGAGCGTGTATAGTTGATCCACACAAATAGATATCAGCATTCAGCGCTTCTGCCGGTTTGATGCCAGGTCCTGCAGCATTGCCGTTATTCAGTTGCTTGATGGCGCTTCATATTTCTTCCTTCGTCGGAGCGCAGCAGTTGATTGGTAGATTGCATGTAGCTGGCGGTACCTCCAATTGATTCACATGAGCTGGTCTGTTGAGTAGCTACTGAAAGTAGCTGATATCGCTGTTCCATTTTTTCTCTTACCTGCCTCTCTGGCTTGGGGAACTTTCCTGCTATTGCTTTGGTGAATTGAGTGCAAGTGTCTGTTCTGATATGATGACTCTTCGGCATCTGTTATGAGCGTCTCTATGTAGTTCCGCTGATCTGCTTTTATACTTAGCTTGAAATTCCTATTGCTTATTTGTAATCTCCTTGCGTTCTTGCTTCTTTTGTTCTTCTGTTATTGACAGTGTCTTTCTTTTTCTCTACTTTCTTCAATTTTCTGAAGCGTCTAAGCTGATATCCACTCCATGTGGGTGTAGAACTTGGGAACAATATTTCTTTGAATGCTGAGGACACGACTACCTTCACTTTCTGCAATTTCTGCTTTATCGTCTCTTCTTTAAACAGCGCATGTGACTTGGTGGAGATAGTGACATTTGACTCTCCTTGCTACCAGGTTTCTTTCAGCGTACCGATGTTGTTATGCGTGTGTTGGCTACACTCTAAACTCTTATTCCGTTTCAGTTTCCATCAGGCGCCAACGAGATGATGATCCGAAGCAAAGATTGCTCCTCGCTTGAGACGTACATCCTGAAGAGATCAATAAAACTCCCTCACAATGCATAGGTGGTCGATCTGGTTCTCCGTCGATAGGTCTGTTGGCAGCCAAGATGCCTTTAGTATCATTTTGTGGGTAAAGCACTTCCTCCGATGTCAAGGTTATTTATTGCGCACAGGTCGACAAATCTCTCAATGGTGTTGTCCCCTTGCTTCCTTATTAACTCCTAATATAATCGGTTGTCACTGCCGATCTTGGCGTTAGTAAATTAGTATAATGATGATGTTTGCCTTTGTTCTGTCTTGTATGATGGTTTACAGTCTGTTGTAGAAGTTTTCCTTCTCGCCCTATTTATTGTCGTTGGTCGGGCGTAGAACTGTATTATGTGAACGCTGATCTTCTTGTTCTTTGTATGGAAATAGGCTGTCATGATCCGTTTCCGTGCAACTCCCACCCGATGAGCCCATTGTTTGCAAACAAGAAAAGTATCAGAGCTACTCCCCAAGTGTGTGCTGCATCCTCCTAATCACGCCCCGAAAACAACCACAACTCACCGGAAGTCAGTCGCTTCTGCCAAGAACCAATCCGTCTTGATTCACTGATTCATATGATGATGAGATTGAGCTTCCACGACTCTGTGGCAACTTCAGCTGTATTCTAACTTTTGTTGTCGGTTCCGGCGAATTCGAGCCATCTGGTTTCGACTGTAGTAAATTGTTCGGACATTACATGTACCGATGATGGTTGTGGTCCTGGTGGAGATGATGGTCTTTGGTCGGATGGCTTCCAAATTGACCCTAGCTTTCATCGCCATGCGTCTTACGCCCTTTAGATGGAGGTCCATCTTCTCAATTCTGTTGTTGGGCTGTTTGGCGTTTTAATAGCAGTCAGGTTTTTTCACAGGGTAGGGTAGAAAACCCTTGGCCCAACCCTTCTTTTAAGCGTGGCTCGGCGGATTTTTAGTGAAATATTGATAACATGTTTGTAGGTGACGTTCATTTATATCAAGTGTATTTGCTTTTTTTCGCCCATTACCACCGCCCCAGGCAGACGTATTAGATGTTAAACGAGTAATAGTGAAACATACAGCAGATATTCTGTATATGTTTTACGGGGTTAATATAACTTACAGAAGACGGTGGAGAGTTTAAAATACAGGCACGTAGTAGATGGTTTACGGCGGATATTTAAAAATACCTACGACGTTTTATGTCGTTAACGGAAATAATAGATGATAGTGCAAAATAAAGACGCCATCGTTGTTGGTTTATGGGGAATATTATTAAGTACAGAAGAAGTCTTAGATACGGGGCATACATTTAAATACAAAAGGCGTGTCAGATAGTTTAATAGCGCATGATAAGAAGACGTATGACATTGTTTATTTGATATGGTTCAATGTACTTCAGGCGTCTTTGATAGATTGTGGGGATAGGGCAATATACAGCGGTATTCAAACATGGTTAACGGGTAATAAGGCAAGGAAAAGCAGAAGTTAAAATATGGTTAGTGGGGAATAGTTCACGATAAACTGAAGTTTAAGACGGTTTACGGGTAAGAGTACCGGGGAATGTGCACGGTACTCCAGAAATTAAAGATGGTTTACCAAGAATAGTGCAAGGTTATTGCGAAATGCATGTATGATTCTTATTGTACTGAAATCATTATTTTAAGGCAAGTTTTACAAAATTTTGCTCTAGGATATACGAATTATGTAATTGGCCCGTACTCTGTGAAAAGGGGTTTAATGCACGTGCTTCAAGTGTTGTCCGCACATGCTTATCAGGTACGACACTTTCCGCAGTTATGCTATTTTTCGTTAATGAAAGTCTCTTCTTAGAATAAATGCAGTTTAGGGTCCCTGATTAACCTGTGCGGACTGCACAAGTTAATCTGGGACGACACTTTACGCACATGCATTAAACCTCTTTTTCACAGAGCACGGCTCAATTTCTTTTTTCAATTGCTCATCAGTGTGTAAAATCGAGATAAACGTCAGAGCCATGCGGCCTATTCGTTACATTGTATATGAATCGGATGTGCGTAATGGTCCTGTATTATTTTCTTCTTATTAAACATAGCATATGTGATGTCAAGCTGCGTGAACTGGCTGTGAACAAAGGTTAATCAACTAATAACATGCGTTTTGTCAATTTGTTAATGTATTTTGTGATCTTCAGTTCGAGGGTGAGGGTGATGCAATTATTGGCTACGCCTGATAAACATGTTCAATTTATACATTATTTATATGACATATTTACAATACCCTATATTAAATGTATAAACATATATTTTGTACAAACTTTATACAAATTCCATAATTTACCAGGTGACCATTGAAATTTGTTTTCCGCATAGATGCTTACAAAACATGGTATCATGCAACACAGAGAGGAGCTCGGGCTGCAAACATCGTCCTTGTACAATATATCGTTTGGACACTGCATTGGTTTGTGCAAAAGAACACGTAACAGTGAAACACGACGTAAATTATTGGCGGACGAATGTAAAATTGCCATTGTTTGGGCTAACAAAATCTTCGAAAATAATATTTGTCTAACCTAACCTTAACAGCAACAGACCCCCCCCCCCCCCCCTCAAACAAGCATATGTCTAATTTGAAGTGAAGGTAGCATTACCTAACTAAAAAAATAAAATCACACGAACCTTTGACCACAGATCGTGTTTCAATGAACTGCAATGTAGTTCAGGATCATGTTTTCCCGATTTGTAATCACAATATTGTGTGTGTAATGTTTGGTATAATGAAAACAGCATTGCATATTATGAATATTGTTAGTCCAATAAGTCAAAAAGTAACCATGAGTCAATGACATAATTCTAAAGAGGAAACATTAAACAAAATAATCAGAAACCAAATGAAGGACGATGTCTGTTTCGTCGCACACAATACATTCAAACAAAGCGGTTATTACATAGTGTCTTATGCAAACAACATGTGTATTATATATATCGAAGTTGGATTAGTTCGCATCCATAACTCGGAGGCAACGTTGATATATTTATTCTTCAAAATTATTACGGCAAAACCATAATGTATTAATAATATAATATTACCGGTATATGATATCGGATAATTAATTGTGAATCATATACTATTTAAAAACATACACACTAAGTTTTTCAATAAATTAAGCATGTTTCAGTATTTAGGAGAGCCTTTATCTGGATGTCCGCTCTGACTCGTTCCTGGCATCACGTGGGAAGCGTAATGCATAAAGGCAAAGTCTCGCCGTGTGTTATCAGTTGCCTCGTTCTGTTCTCTCGTGACCTTAGCGTTTATTAAAACCGAAATAATCTTGTCCCGGGTAAACTTGGATCCCCTATCAAACCAGTCGATACTGGTTAGCGACGCCAGTCCGGGAGGGACCTTGTAATGCCGGGCACTCTGTGGCAGCGTATGGATTGGCTTGATGACGCATTCGCTTTTTGGGCGTACTGCTGCCCCAGTCTCTGTGTACAGTTTCGAGTACGCGATCGCCTCCTCACAAAGGAAATGAAAGTAAGGATTATCGGCGTTCTCAGTCAGATAAAAGAAAAACAGGCAACATTTGTTTATGACGTCTTGTATGATGGAAATCCTCGATTGACTGAAATAGGCCTCATTGTCAAAAAGCTCTATGCGAATGTCACTATCTCTACCGTCCCATCGCATTATGTCCGTGAGTTCGTATTTGACCCTTACAACATGCTCGTAATCGCGTTTGTCATATATAATAACGGCGTCGAAGTATTTAATGTGGTCCGGTCTCAAGGACTTAAACTGTTCTTCGACCGCGGATCTTATGAAATCCTTTACTTCACTTGGAATAGTATCCTTGGTCACTTTTTCTGGGTGGTGCATTGTGGGTTTATCAGACGTGTGCTTGGTTTGGTACGCTTAAACAGACTTGTTTGCTGTTGAAAGATAGCGGTGTTCTTAAATCGCTTGTTTCCTGAAACATAAATTGAAATGATATGCATGTTCACAGAAAAAAATTAAGAGAAAGACTAGATAGTATGTTACAAAGCTATTTTAGAGATAATTACTTCAATAGCGGTTTGTTAATGTTTATTTTCATAACATATCATTCATCGTGTAAAATTCAAAATAATAAAACTGCATACATTGTCAATAAACTACATAAAATTTATAGTTTTCTACAGCACGTCTTTGATTTTGATAAAATTATACGATTTTTAATTGGTTTATAATTTCTAAAAATATACGCAGTTCTTTGAAAACTTTATAGAAGATATTTAGATGTCCTTCCTTTTTTACACACAATTGCTCATTGAACAATGACATAAGGTAATTATATTAAACATATCCAATCCCAAAAGATGCAGTTTATTGTACACTGTTTCAGTAGAACTCCTCAGTCAAGAACGTAATATAAGTTAAGATATTGTAGCGGGAAACCCAACGGCTTTTCCGCGATGTATACACAGCATATACAAATTACAGTGTACCTTTTTAACTCATATTTGGAATTTAAACATAAAATGAGCAGTTTTTTCAGTTAATTTATTATATTATAAAATAATTTTATTTCCTGATGACATTTGTTCACGGCATTCAACTGTAAAATAATTTCCTTAAAAAACTCTAATTATGCAAAGTCTGTGAACAGATAATAACAATGCAGGGCACATAATACTTCCCTTACTAACGCTAAATATTAACGCATGTCATTTTCATTAGCTTTCCATATTACATGAATATAAATACAGAACAAACAACAACAACAAATTTGGTATGGTTACATTTCGGAGCTACACGTGAATGTTCATGTATTGATAAAATCTGTATTACAAATCGCTTATACGATAAATAAATTGATAAACATACACAATTTATTATTAACGTTTTTGTATATTGTTCGCTAAAATCGTAAAATCCCAGCGATTGAATGCTTTATTTTCAATTTGAAAGTGTTATTTTCCTCATTTTACAAAACTGAATGAGGTTAATAAATTTCTATTACAAGACCTACACTAACGCGAAACTCCATTGGAATTTCCATCCCTCATATAAAAGCAACTAAACGTGCGAATGGAAATTGGGAAATACTATAAACAGAAACACAGTTTGTTATGCATGCCAGAACGTTCAAAAAGACACTAAAGGTGCTTGTTCACATATTGTCGGAACGACAATTTTCTGACCTTGTGTCACATACTAAAAAACTAAAAGAGCAGTCCATATCAGGGTGCAGAATAAAACTAATGCCACAGACTCATACTGAAGATATATTTGTGTTAAAGCGTAATTATCATAAGAATTTCATAAAACTATGACGCTGAACAAACGCAAATTTGTAGGTACAGCCTGTATATGTCGAAAATTTATTAATTCGCTTCGAAGTCTTGGAAGAGGGTTGATCTATATGCTATTAAAATTATCACAACAAATACATAATGTATCAATATCAAAAACTGTATGCGTTATAGAATAATCATTTGAAGACATTACGTTAAAAAATGCAAGCTTAATAATTTAATAAACTTATTGTCTTAATCAGGAGAGCATAGGGACATGGCGATGTATTTTCAAAAAGTGCGTGTTAAAGGGAACTTTCACAGATTGCGGCAAATATTGAAGTTTGTCATTAAATGCTTTATATTGATAATATTAACATTGGATCTAAAAAGCTCCAGCAAAACCAAAATACAATTAAAGAAAGAAAAAAAGTAACCATCAACTGTGCTCGAACCACTTACCCCTGGAGTAAAAACGCTTAGATAACTCGGCCATCCGTGCTCATACAATGATTGATGTATTTTATACTTTATATAAGCAATCCTCGGAGTGTCACAAAATATAACGACAACAACAGAACTCTCCAAATTATTCAATTGTTTCGCATTGCAATGCTTTATAATTTTCAGGTTTTTAAATCGTCAAAAGATGCATATAATGGATCATTTAGAGCATGGTTAATGTTCAGTATTACTGTTTCCTCACAAATATCATAACTACAACGAATATTTGCGAATCTGAAACATTTCATTTTATTTTGTCAATTTACCGGTGAAAAGTCCCCTTTAACGCGCGCTTAATTCGAAAAATAGCGCGAACAGAAGGGTGGGGTGGGTCGGGGATGGGGGTTTAGCGCATTAAAGGCGGTTTGGGGGAATCACACAGGACTTCTCCTTGCTTAGTTCTCTGGCCATTTGTTGCACAGTTAAATCAATACAATACAGACCAGGTTGCAGAATCAACGGTGTTTTAAAAAGTCATCTGAAAAAAAGCAGCACTTACCGGTGTGTTTACAACCATTAACGTTTAATTGGGAACCCCACAAAGTCACGTTATCCTGCGCCCTGGTATCACTATTTGATCAAATTGATATCCTGTACTTGGCGGTATTTTGGAATACGATTTAAGATAGAGGTTGGTGTGGTCGCTGTGATGTAATGGATATGGTGTCCGCCTAGGGACCGGGAGGTCACGGGTTTGATCCCCACTGTGGGTGCGTTCTTTAAATCTCCCACAAAGGCACCAAGTACTGGTTCTAGGCCAAGGAAACGTACTCGAGAGCGTTTCATATTAGTAGTAAGTACTTTTAAATTTAATTGAGCTTAAATAAATAGGTTTTAACTCATAAACTAAAATAATCGATTATGCAGGTTGCTTCAGCAGCAGGCCCGTACGATCAGTGATCGGTCAGATTTGGAAGTTGAAAGTTTATGTCATTTCTCATTAATCATTCTCTTCTTCCAATATAGACAAATGGTATGTCACTGTCTCTATAGTTTGCAAAACATAACCTTATTATTGTGTGATGGAATAACATGATAATGCAACCCTATTATTCATAGGGAACAAGCAATTATTATGTCATATAATAACAAAGGAATGAAAACAGCATACATCAATTGACCACGTTAAAATGTTTTGAAACATAACGCTATCAAAACTGCAGATGATTTTAAGTTCAGTAAAATACCTCATATTATGTTTACCATTGTGCCATTCTATGCCTTCCACCATGACAATCGCTATGCTTGTGTAAATTAATTATTTTAAATCATAACAAAGCTATTGTAATAAAATGGCCTTTTAGCAAAGTTGCCTGATTGGTTTTATTTTGTTACTCAACATCATAGCTT
Source organism: Dreissena polymorpha (assembly GCF_020536995.1). Taxonomy (NCBI): domain Eukaryota; kingdom Metazoa; phylum Mollusca; class Bivalvia; order Myida; family Dreissenidae; genus Dreissena; species Dreissena polymorpha. The sequence goes on along the minus strand of NC_068358.1, from coordinate 59,555,470 downwards.
TAAATGCACCATAATGTAATACTACATCACTGGATAAGCTTTATCGCTGTAGTACATGTAGTTGTATTTGTTAAGAAAGCGAAATAGTCTTGGTCCATCTATCGGCGATATAAAATAAACTCAATACCAAACAAAAGCTTATTATCATGATGACATATTTTAGACACACATAGACGTTCACATTGACAATAAATCAACTTACATTTAACAACATTCAAATATAATGTTTTTGACTCGTATTTGTTGTACACACATTACTCAACCAAAACAGATATATAGAATTATATATGTATTTATTAATGTGTGTTTAATTCATTCGTGTAAAGTACATGTATCCATGCGTTCTTGCACTGTAGTCTGTAATGTTTGTGTCTGCCAACATCTCATTATTTGGAAATTCTCTAAGTACTTGTATTGAGCGAATATTATCTGTTTTCGACGAGATACCAAGTCATAATTATGATTACTCAGTAACAATACGTGTTCGTATTATTGTATGTGGACTTGTTGATTTAATGCAAAAAAAGACATTAACTGTAGTTCTTGACCACTTTCATTGAAAAGTATTTATGCAAAACGTCCGCCTACAAGTTTGTGCAGTGGGGTACGAAGCATTTTCGTTTTATGCTTTGCCCTTGCAAGTGACGTGTCACGTGCCTACAACGTGCTGACAAACACATGATGTGTATCTGTTATGGAATATTTATGCAGTGTTTAGGTTGTTACATACATTGTATAATCGCGGCTGCATTCCAGGACGTTTCTTGGCAGTTTGGCCCATTAATGCATTCATTGGAGAACAACATACCAAAAAGTTACTTTTATAGCGATTACGATGTGATAGGTTTACCTTTGTTGAATAATGCGTGGAAAGGGAACAATTGCTGCCGAAGCTCAATTTAAATATTATTGAGGACATATTTTTATCGCTGCTTCTTTGTAACTTAATACTTATATTATTGTTTAGTGCAAAAGGTTGATTTTATATAAAAATAACATGTAAGAGTATATAATGCTTTCTGAATGTTGAGTGAAATTGATTAATAAAAGGACGCATATAAAAAATCTACGCCGAAATTAATCAGTGTAACAATATTACAATATGCAATAATGAAATCAGTGAAATACATAATTCCTTCCGTATGTGATTAATATATACGTCGATAATAACTACACATTTCAAATTTTATCAATACTTAGCATGCATTGCAATCAATCAACTAAATATTGTGTTATCAATACTAATAAATACCAATGTCAGAATCCAATTCTTGGCTTTTCCATTTTACTATTTCTGGTCTAGGAAATTCCCACGGTTTTCCAATACCTAAACACAAAGATCGACTACTCGTGCGTGTAGAACGGAATACCGTTAATGCCATCGTGGTTAAACATTAAAATCCAGAGGGCGAGAATGCGAGAAAGTGATAGCACGATAGCGACAATGCGACAATACGATGACGACAGTGCGACAATACAATGAGGACAGTGTTATAGTACGATGGCAACAATTCGACAATTCGAGAACGCGCTATGACGATAACGACAGTGCGACAATACGACGACGACAGTGCGACAATACGACTGCGACAGTGCGAAAGTTCGATAGCGACAATGCGAGAATGCGAGAACGTGATAGTACGATGGCGACAATGCGACAATACGATGGCGACAATGCCATAGTACGAGGGCAACAATGCGATGATACGATGGCGACAGTACGATATGACTATCGCATTATCGCCAACGTACTATCGCACTTTCGCCATCGTATTGTCGCACTGTCACATTATCGCCATCATACTATAGCGTTCTCGCATTCTCTCAATCGTACTATCGCACTGTCGCCATCGTATTGTCCCACTGTCGTCATCGTTTTGTCGCATTGTCAACATCGTTCTATCGCGTAATCGCATTCTTGCCCTCTGGATTTTAATGTGTAACTACGCTGGCACTAACGGTATTCCGCTGTGTTACAATTGTAAATTTCATACCGATATTGCAATGCAGTAAATCAAGTTCGTTTTGCTTTTGCTCTAGACATATATTTATTCCCACAAATTGCTGTTCTTTAATAAAAGCTTTTGTTTTAAATTAATTTCAAGTGCTTTGCTTAATCAATATTTATAATGCAATGTTTAGAGTTGTTTTGTTATGCAGTAAATTTTTGGCCTTCATTCCTCCATTTGTTGAATCTACATTTTATATTTGTTTGAGTTAACATAAAATATTATGTGAAATGAAACACAAAATAGACGATTTATATACGATTTAATTATTTTAATACATAGTTGCATTGTTTTGATTGCCAGCTTGGTACAGCCTGTATTGTTTTTGTTTGTGCACACACAAGTTAAAATGACGTTTTTGTAGTTGAAGTTTTAGTTTTGTAGTTGATTCTTACGTATTAACATGGCATAACACTTTAAAATAAATACTGCAACACCGTTTTAGATGTTGAAGATAAATGCATCAATACTCAGTTAATATTGAACGTTAAAAAATAAAATTAAAGATGACAAAATTAAATTGTTTCGATTATACAAAAGGCTTGAAGGTATTTGAATTTCATATGAGCTTATATGCATAAAAACCGCAAATATATAAAACTTTTACCTCAACTAAATGTGGCTTTTGTTCATATTCTAAATATGCTTATAACACTCCATTTTAGAGCATTTAAAAGAATTTAAATATAAAATGCTCCCACTTTTGTTTACAATAAACGGGGTTTAACGGTACTGACAAGATTATGGGTAAAATGATACTTGGTTGGCTTTCATTGTAGAACTGGTCGATGTATATCCATTCTGCTTACCTATGTTGGTCATGTTAGCTTTAAACGATATATAAAACAATCATTGGTAACATACAATAATTTGACACCTTTTTACGTTATTGTTTAAGGAGCAACTACATAATTCCCAAAGAAAATGAAAAATGATACAAACGTTATTCCTCTGCATTCAACTTTTAACGATTTGCAAAAATACATGAACACATTCAAGATATGACATGAGTGCAGTTCATTTATACACTTAAAAGTTCACTATTACAGCTGATAACTGATAATTAATATGAGCTCGCTTGTTGGTCAACTTGTTTTTGAGTAAACAAATAATTGTTCGTGTCCAATGTTTCAAATTGATAATGTTTTGTTGTAATAACTGATGAAACTTTGATTTCAAATTATGTGAGCCGGCTGTAGTCCAAACCTCTCTAAAATGTTATACATGATCAGCTTTCATGAGTAAGGATTGAACAATAAAGGAAGTCCAGAGCAAGTGTTCAGGACATTATGTGTTTGTTTTCTACGTAAGAGTTTCATTTACTCCACAATTATTTCAAACAGTAACCAAATAGTAAGTATGAAAAGTCTCAGTGCAAGGAACAAGGATGCAAAGCGCATAAATCAGCTGTAATAGTGAGCTTTTAAGTTTATAAATGAAATGCACTCCTGTCATATCTTGACAATTTTGGCACTGCACCGCGTCATATCATTTTTTCATCAACATGTTGACTGTAAAGTCGAATTTCTCCACCAATACGATTTTTTTAAGAAACCCTGGCGGATATGTTACTCGGGACATTGGTTGATATCATTTTCGGTGCAAAAACTTTTTCACTGGCATAGCTTTAAAGAAATTTGTAAATAAATTGCTAAATAGGGGACAATCCCTGCATCGTCGACTTCAAATAGCCAAAAATTCCTGAAGAATAATAACCAGGATTTTTGTAACATACATGATAATACCTCCTTTGCATATACCAAATGATATTTTAATTCAAAAATGCCTTTAAACAATTAACGAACTGGATTTACTTAAACCCTACCGAAATTTAGCAAAATGTATCGGAAACTTTTCCAAGCACGGCATACTTTTCACATCATATCGGGTTTCCGGGGGTTTTCAAGGCAACATCCGAAATCACATTCAGGCAACTTAACGAATGCAAGGTGCGGCAAAGCCGATGTAAAGCTGAGTATTTTGTTGCGGCCTAAGTTACTTATATTTCTAATGTTGAGATAATCATTAGTTGACGCATTTTTTTCAAATAAGTAATTTATGAAATATTGTTAATGGATATATAGCCACCATGTATATATGTAAACATATATTCATGACGCGAAGAACCTCAAATTATTATTATTTTGTTCGCATGTCTGATATTTGAGTAAGTTGTCAGAAATTTATGAGCAAAAAGAAACAATAACCTACTTTTGCTGAAACGAATACGATCCTTGTGATGCGTCTGCCGTCGCCATGCAAGTATAACCTTCAGCGTTCGTGCACGTTCGGTGGCAGTCGGTAGGGTCCGGAACGCATCGTTTATCCGACTGCCTTTTCGTGACCTCAACATCGTTAAAACACGCTTACTTTGCAAACAATGGCGAGATGCACCACAAATACTCTCAGTGAGTAAGAATAGTATTAAATAATTAATGTTCCCACATGCATTCACATATAATTTTCGATCACTTCACGGATAAATAGTTCACATGAAATTTAATTCTAAAATATATTTATGTAAACACGATCAGTCACGAGCTTGATGACGAAAAGTAAAACTACAGTGGAAAATACGGCGGAATTTCCAATACGCCTTATTTATATTTACAACATGTAACAAAATAGTTTGAGCATGTAAAATACTATTTTCTAGTTAAGATGTCATATTTATTTAAAACATAATACCATTATGGTCAGTAAAGGCATTAAACGAGTGTTGTCATAAGTGATTTAAGCAAGAAATAAAGATGGCTCTAATCTCTTTCTTGACCATGTTCCCGGTTTTACCAACGGAAAAACCTTGGTATAACGTGTGTGTACAAATGAATGTACACAATGAATTTATATACACATGTATCTTACTTCTCGTTTATCGTTTATCACAACTTAAACGTAACTACTGATGTTTTACTTAATGTAAATAATTGGAAGAAATTAAAAATATTATGTAAAAGCAGTAATATTATTAACGAAATGAAATTGAACATATAAAAAAATATGTAATAGCAGTAATACTAATAAGGAAATAATACTTGCATTAGGAAATATACATGCTGACTGATTTAAAGATATGAATAATAATATTATAGTACTTAACAACAATAATAATGTTAATACATTAATAATAGAAAAGAGTAATTAAATAATAATACTCATATATTGTTACTCACAAAGTATTGTTGCTAGAGTGATACAACTTCCGAAATAAATATATACAACATGTGAACTTACACACTTAAAATATAGGTTATGGTCCTTTTTAAAAAAATCACTTGTGTCGCTCTGAAATCAAAAAGTATTGCCACTGTTGGGCTGAAACTTTGCTCATATATAAACCACAATGTAAACATAAGCAAAAGATCTACCAATATACATTTGGCTTTGCTTGAAATTTTGCTTGAGCACTTCCATTTTTTTGTTCGCAGGTTTTCAACGCAACTGGAGTAATGGCCCTTTTAAAATAAAGAAGTGTTCTTGCTAAAGGGCAGAAACTTTACAAATATCTTTAACAGCACATGAATTTATACACCCCCATAGTTTGGCAAGGATATTTTAAATATAACATGAGTTAGATCTCCTTTAGCTTATAAAAAAGTTTAATTTTTTATCTAAAAAAGCTTAAATAGTATTGCAACTTGAGGGCTGAAACAATACAGGAAAACATGTGAACGTGTACACCTTTATATTCTGATTCAGTTATTTTCAACCCTATCGGAGTTGTATTCCTTGAAATATTTTTTAACTAGTGTCGCCCGTAATTCAACATATAGTGCTGCTCTATAGTTTTGTCATTTCTGGTGTACGTTGGTTTTCCTGTGTTGTTTTAGCAGTCGATTGAGAATATCTTTGATATGCGGCGTTATATTGGAAGAAATTAAGGTACACATGTCTACAAATTTCTTCTGTAGAGTTTGAGCAGACCCAACCATATGCAACGCCTGATATGCCAATAAAACAGATCTGCGTCTATTTATAACACTTCAAAAAATCTTCTATATGTTAGTATCATGTCTCCTCGATACACAATTGTATCCAAATTTTCACCAATCATGTACATGTGCCCCTATGCGCATCTTTCTTTCTGTTATCAATTGAATGCACAATAGGGTACCGACACAGCTCTAACCAGGAACCTAAATCGAAATCTTTTTGTAACGTCAACTTACATATGTTATGTAATATTTTTATTTGGGGCAAAAACAAACTACACAAACTGTATGTCTTATGCAAGCACAACGGTTTCTGTGCTCTACATGTTCTTCAACTGCAAGTGAAAGTATTATTGTGATTTGTAATTAATAACACGTTTTTGGGTCGCAAATTAGTTAAGACTGCATTATAAGGAACGGACGAAATAGTTATTTTCACAAACAGAAAAGAAAATACTAATAATGATGTATACAAATAGGTTTATTTAGCGAGGCTTAGAAATGTTTTGACCAACAACCTGTGCGAATAGTTGTAATGATGTCATGCTAGGCAAATAAACGTACGAATCTCGGACATTTCCTGTGTATTATATCAATTCAATTTATCCCACCCTTCTCTCGTTAGTTTTTTCCTATATTTAATAATAAGATTCTTACTTAAGAACAACACAAAACACGTATTAAAATTAATAAATAAAATTTAATTGCATCAGGTAGCCTAATTCCAGTAATGCTGAAATAGACGTAAGTTTATTTCAACGATGAACGCCTGACGATGGAATTAAGAGCAAATAAAGATGTTACAACATGTTAGTCCATCCCATTCGAAGCAAGGAACGTCTTTAAACAAAGGACTTTCGATGTTGAAGTCAATATTAAGATGGTACGCTGCGAATAAAATTCAAGATGATCGAGATTATCTGAATGTTGATCACTCGGACCACATATTATACTATACATAAAACGTAATATAAGTTATGCAAATAGTGTATTCACGCACTACGCAAATGGAAAAAAATAACATGGAGCTACCCGAATTCTACAATTACTTCATATTTATTGAAAGTAATAACATCAACATGACAAGTAGAAAGAAATGTGAACTTCTAACTTTTTCTTAATAAAATGTAACTACAATTATAATCCAAATCCAAATTAACAGTAAGGTTATACCGTTTGAAAAAAGTTAGTTAATTATTGATATCTGCTTTTTGATGCGTGCGTATAAGCACGGTGTCGTTTCCATTATCTTCAAAAGTTATCATGAATTAATTCAAGGAGCTCAGCTGGTTAGGGCGTAAAATAAAAGGTTTACACAATGAAATAATACAATTGAAAACATAATCTCCATCAAGTAACCTTTAATGTGTCACTGATGTTTTATAACTAGATATTCAATACCAAATTATTTTACATTTCTGCAACTTAAATCCGTTTTATTCCGATTATCCTAAAACTGCTATACAAGGTGGACCTAAATCCGTCAAAAGTTAAAAAAATAGTTGAGTAGAAAAAAGGTTGTTTCATACTTCTTTTAAATTTGTTCTCGGCTTATATTGATTGTTTACACTCACCTATACTCTAATTGAAATTCATTCGCAAAATTCTTTAGTGCATAAAAGACAGTTTTTCTTTTTGTGTGTGCCGATATATGATGGCATATGCATTTATCCTTAAATGCATATGAAATCGGTGACGAAATTTCAAGTTCGTGAAGCATAACCGTATAAAGGGTGCTTGATCATGTGACTTTTTGGGGTTCCACTTTTTAACTTTATTGGATTTTAACGACGGTAAGTGGTGCTTTATTTCAAATAACTTTTTAAAACAAGTTTTCTTATGAATCTCAACTAGTGCGTAAAAGACAGATTTTATTTTTATGGTGCTTATGACAATGCGAAATGCATCAGAATAACGTTATTTAATAAGCATGTGTTCTTGTTCAAAAATTCCATTTTCACTGCATTTATGTACACGGTAATTTCACGCAAGGTGAAATTGTGTCACCGATTTCAGACGTAGTCAATGATTTATTCTCATACCTTAAGATATACGCACAAACTGCAAGAAAAACTGTCTTTTATGCACTATATATTTTTGCAAATGTATTTCAATAACTTGACATATTTATTTAAAAAAAGTTCTTATCGGTGTGATTACATTCTGCCAAGCCGGTGTGTAAACCCCTGAATACCCAGTTGATTCTGCGCCGTGGTATACATGGATGCAGTACACAGATTGTTTTAGCAAGAACACGTGCTTGCTTATTAAATTTAGTAATTAGATGCATTTCACATTGCCATAAGCAGCATAAAAATCTGTCTTTCATGCTCTAGTTGAAATTCTTAAGATTTTTTTTATAACAAATTATTTGGGAAAAGAGCAACACTTACCGGTGTGTTTACATCCTTAAACGTTTTAGTGGGAACCCCACAAAGTCACGTGATCATGCACCCTGTATATACGCTTAACCCAGACAACGTGGCATAGTGTTACCTACACATTTCGCAGCCATTTGTTGTTGTTGTTGTTGTTGTTGTTTTAAGATTGCCCCGATGACTTGTCGGACTTTCCAAGGTGTAGAGCTTGTAGTTCTGCCCTTGGTAGTTTGAGGTTGGCGGCCTCTGGTAGTGTCTGATGCTGTCGCACAGAATGAATCAATCCTCACAGTCACACAATTATATACGTTCGCGATAAAACATGCCTTTGTACATTATATCAGGTAGCCGGATGTTAAAAAGTGTCCATCACGATAAAATGTAAAATAAGTCCGGTACACCGACTTAAAAGATAATACGGAACGACGGATTGGTTCAATAAGATAGATATATACAGAATGTGTTGACTAGTGTGCCTCCGTAAAGTACGGTCTATAGTATAAGACAATCTTTGCTGAAAAGCATAGTAGTAGCTTACGCATATGGGGTAAAAGTTAAGAGTTAAAATCAAAAACATTAAAGTATTAGATCGCGGGTAGCGACAGGAAGATATGCGTTAGCATTACCCTTAAGGTGATATCATGACCCCTTTGCTAGCTCACGGCACCGAAGTAGATGGATACTCCAGATGTACTCTCTGTACAGCAGCTCTATGGATTCTATCTCCTTCTGTGAGGGAAGGTGTCCTTTGTTGACACTAGGATGTGTGCTCTCAAGGATCAGCTGTGTGAAACTATCTACGTTGTTCACTAGCTCAAGCGGTTCTTCTCTTCCGTGTAGGCGCAAGCACTCATAGAGACGGGCTCTGTATTTGTCTCTCACGGCATTAGACGTGTGGCACTTAGCTATCAAATAAATTCTGCATTAAGGTTCTGTGTTGCAAAGTGTGCAAGTTGGATTTACAGCGTATTGATTGAAAACTGCTCTGTTAGCTTGTAGGGTGTAGGTTCCTGTCAACAGCTTTGCTTTGGTTTCTGTTCTTAGGATGTCAATTCTGTTTGGCCTCACGTAGGTGTACAGGTGGTGGGTTTTCCCGACAGAGAGGGCATCTGTATTGATGTACCTTAAGGAAGGTTTTTTTGGATTTCTTCATGCCAGGTCGCTATGGTATGCTGGTCCACCGCACTGTTAAGTTTGGCTTTCCACACCTTTTTGCCAGGCGGGCTCTCAGAGAGTTGGTACGCTGTCGGTAGATAATAGGTATGGAGCAGTCTGCGGATACTGGAGAAGAAACTATGATATGTTGGCAATTTCATGGCCAGCCGTCTCTCGGCCACCTTGTATTCAACTGTTTCTGGTGTCTGGATTATACTGTAGTACAGATTAAGTGTGTTTTTGTGTAATTGAGCTCGAATAGGCAAAATACCAAAAAGAGACAGGGCAGCAACGTTAGAAGTCCTGTCTGCTAGATGTTGCACTTGCTTTAAGGTTTTTAACTGGAATGCTTCTAAGGCTTTGAGATCGGCCTGACTGTACGGTAGGACCTTCAGGGCGTATAACATTCTAGGTACTACGAAGGTGGACCAGAGGCGGGATTTTACAGATTGTTTCAGTCCGTTCTTTCCATTGAAGCCTGCCCCAATGAGCGAGTAGGCTGTGCCCCTTCCTAGCTCTATTTAATCTTTAGTATTCACTGTGCACTTGGTATTTTTGTATACTCCAAGATGAGTAATAGAAGTATCTAGTGGGATGCGAGTGCCTTCAAGTATAAAGTCAGGACTTTGGTCGGGGCTTTTCGGGTTAACCCTGATGCAGCTGCTTTTTGATGGGTTGATGTCATACCTGTGTCTTCGAGCATGAGATTCATCTCCCAGTCCGAATGGGGCAGTAACGCCAGGTCGTCCGCACAAATAGTATGTGGTATGTTGATTAGGCCAATACTAGCTCCCATAAATCTCTCTTCTAATTTGAGGATTTGAGGGTAATTTAATCTCGTGTAGTGTTCTGTGGAGAGGACACCCCCCTGGCGCACCCCTTGACATATGTTGAATTGCCCGGACAATATGCCCTGCCACTTCACACATGAACTTGTGTTTGAGTAGATATTGCAAAGAAGTAACCATTCAGCTTGATCGATTCCATCTAAAATCAGGTTGCGCAATATGATATTATGGTTAACAACGTCAACAGCTTTCCGTGTGTCCAGTGTTATAAGGTTCAGTTGGTTTTTCCTGGATTTAGCTTCGAGTTGGCATTCCGACACTAGGAACGCTGATTTGATGGAGGAAGTGCCGCGCGTGAATCCCGATTGTAGGCGAGACTAGGTCTTCATGAAAACTGGCCTGTGTCTAGCGTTGAGAATGTGTTCCACAACCTTTAGCAGAATGGACGTTACGGTAATCCCTCTGTAGTTATCAGGGTTTTGCAGACTCTCTTTTTGTGTACCGGGGTGATAACACATTTCTTCCAACTATATTGGATCTGATTATGCTTACAGATTGTGTTGATTATCCTCACCAGCACAGTGTAGATGTTTCACCATACTTGAGATGTTCGTCGGTTGGGCCAATGTAGTCGGCTGCCTTGTTGTTGTTCACTTTTGCCACGGCACACTCTACTTCGGGGACATCCGTACCTGCTATTGTAATACCTTTTGTCTGGAAAGCTATTTTTAGGTGGTTCAGGTCTTCATTTGCTTGTTTTAGATAAGAGTTGTCATATCTTTGATCGTTTATTGGTGTTGCCAACGTCTCAAAGTGTTTAGCCCACCCATAAGAGATTTCCTCAGGTGATGTTAGTTTTCTTCCTTCATGCAGGAGGCAACTGGTAAGATGCCTACTTGTGGATCTCTTCTGGCGGACTAGTTTATAGAAGGTGGTGTCATCAGTAGCATTCATTATGCCTTCCAGGTCAGTGCAGCTTTTTTGGCATGGAATTTTATTTGGGCTTTACGGAGGTTTTGCTTGGCTTTTTTCATCTCTACGGTTGTCGGATGGCTGTCACCTCGGGGCGCGCTCGGGGCGCCCCGTCTCACATCAACACCCACCACGCATGCTTACTGATTCTTGCTGCAGCTTGGATGTCTGGTCCTTTAGCTTTAGGAGGCCTCTTCTTTTTCTTCGCTCTAGGATTGAATCTGGGTATACTTGCGACTGTTGCTTGTGTGAGTGTTACCCTGAGTTGCTCAATGTCCCTCTCGGGGATGCATATTGCCTGGCAGCTTATATTCTTGGTCAATAGCGGAAGAGGGGCTCTATAAATATCCTTGTTACACTTGCTCCAGTTCGGTTTAATATAAAGAAGTGAAACTCCAGCTGCTGGAGCAGTATTAAGACATGGCATAGCGTCGTGTAGTTTATCGTGGAAGAAGGTAATTATTATTTCAGTTGAGACCGGAGTGTGATCTGATACGTTGGGGTGTTGTTGTCCAGCAGTAACTACAGTGGGGGAAATATCTCTTGCCAACGTGATTTTTAAGATGTAGGCTATCTCGGCAGATTTCTCGCCGCTTGCGTTGAAGAAGGTGGGCTCTCCATCCTGGTCTGTTTGGAGGTTATGCTTCTTTACCAGATCTCTGAGAATTTAGTCCCTGTCGTTGGGAGGTTTTCTAGACAACGAGGAGTTGAAGTCTCCACACATGAAGAGTGCATGGGTGTCGCTGTAGTTCTCCAGCAGCTCCTCAATTTCTAACATGACCTCACAGAAATTATATTTGGTGTTATTTCCCCGACAGGGTAGGTATACACTGATTATGCAGATATCTGGATAAGCGGCTCCATGACGACTATTCTATCACTGCCATCATCAGAGAGATCAGTCGTTAGGTCCCAGTTCTTCTTCATCAAGATAGCATTACCTCCATAGCCTCGCGGTATCTGTAGGGGGGATATAGGGTCTCTACAATCTACTGCTTTAGCATGAGAGATAAAAATTACATCTGTGTCGTTGAGCTGTGGAAGTTGGAATTGAAATAGCCAGTGATCTTGGATGCAGCATATATCACTATTCGTTAAGAGATCATGAACAATAACTAGGTTTGATTTAAAATTGTTTACGTTGAGGGTGGTCAATCTCAGGGAGGTTCTGCGCGAGGTACGCTCTGAATTTCTAGTGTCACTGTGATGTAGAATATTGGGCTGGTGTTGTCAGAGTGCTCGGGAGATCTATCTTTGCGTTAGCCCTGCCATGGCACAAAAATGCTCTGTGGAGTTTGGGTTGGTGTCAGTTCTTCCCGAGTTGTCCGGGTTATTGTTCTGTTCGTTTATAATATTGAGTATGACAGCTTCGACGTTGTTAGCAGGTGATAGGGGGAGTTCAGTGATGTCGGAGTTACTGGACATTGGCACGTCTGAAATGTTGATAATGTCAGCATGGTGAGTAGTGCGAGATTTCTTTGGAGTGGAATGGCTGGCTGAGGTGCAACTCGGTCTCTTCACCCTCCAGTCTTTCGCGTCACTTCTACCTCTCTTTCTGTCAAACCAAGTGACTCTTTTTATTGTAGTCGAATGGTGGTCATTTTGTCCGCCGCCGCCAGTAGGGTCGCAGAGAGAGGTGCTTCTTTGGTGGTTCTCCCGCGTACCTGCACTGCCTCTTCTGCCCGTTTTGTGCCGTGTACAGTAACTTCCCTGCGAAGACCAAGTCGATACTTTGTCCTGCTGACTGTATGCGCTCTGTTCTCTTGCCTTTGGAGTTACCCTGAACTTTGGAATCAGGTTGGGAATGGCTCAGAGATCCTGGCTGTGTGTTGATTTCCCGGTTGTGGGTCATCTGGGAGCCGGTAGGCGGGGCATAGGGGGCTGTGAAGCGCGGGAGTGGGTGGCGCAGCAGGAGGCTAGGCATGTGGACCTTTTTTCATTAGAGGGGCTGCAGCGGGCCAGGCTGGAAAGCCTGCCGGAGGAGGTGGCATATAATGGGGTGGCAACCAGGAGGGAAATCCAGCTGACATCTGTGGTACGGCAGCAGGTATGTGACATGAGGTGGGCGATATGAAGTGATTACAAGGGTGTCCAGCGAACATCTGTGGTACGGCAGACGGTATGTGGTACATGGTAGCAGGCATGAAGAAATTACAGGGGTAGATAGTAGGAGTCTGTGCCGGAAAACAAGAGTACTGTCTGTTTGCCAAGAGAGGTCCTTTGAGTTGATTAGAAAGATGGTATGCATTTTCCAGACTGTTAATTCTCGCTTTCAATAGTTCGGTTTCTAGTGCAGATATTCTGTCATCAATGTGGTATGTTGGCGCAGACACAGGATTACCATATGTAGGGTAGTTTGCCGTTGTTGATACAGGATCTGTTGAGTAGTTTTGATTCTGTGTGTGAGACGTTTTGTTTTGGATTGAAAGTATTTTATTTTTCAATTCTAATTCCTCTATTCTCTTTTCTAATACATTAAGATTCGCAATAGAGAATTCAAACTGCTGTTGTTTATCGGTATCTTGACGGTTTTCATTCTTCTTATTATTTGGTTTGCCAGATACTGTGTCCTTAATGGAATTGGGCATCTTGATGATACTAGTTGTTTTCTCTTCATTCAGCTTTCTTGTGTGCACACATTGGTCCTTGTTTCCGCCGTCTGTTCCCTGATCTGTTCAGTCATGTTCTGGGAATTATAGCGTTGGTGTAAAGACTCCCTGGGGGTCAGGCTGAGGTGTCGCTTCATTCGTGCACTTCACTTTATGCCGGTCGAGATCAGTCACTGGGGCAATCTGCTGGTGTGATGGCTGTTCAGTCCTCTTGATAGACATAATCTCGTCTGTGTACTGATGTATATGGGCCAGACTTTCGCATTAATCACTTCTAGGGAATAGTTCGTTCTCCATCGGAGCTATATCATCTGTCACAGACGGGACGGACGGGGACTAGTGTGGGGTCAGTATGGACAGGTGCCTACAGGATAGGCAGCTGTAGGGAATGGAGGCCCCATCTTCGTAAAACTTCTCAAAATCCCGGCCTAGCTGTTAACAATGAGAGTGAAACAAGCCTCCGCATCCGTCACAGGTGATCCCGTCGTTGACATTAGTCTGGCAGTGGGCACACAAGTCTGATACAGTGGAGTCTTCTGTTACTTGACCCCCAGCGTTGGACGGTCCTAGTAAGAATGTTCTGTGATACTCTTCTCCTGACATCTGTCTATAGCTGCTGCAAATGTTTTATCTAGGGAAGAGGGGTTGGGATTATGTTCCAGGTTGTTGATGATCTCTGGTAAGATTTCGTCCTGAAAGTCCTGTGTGCATGCACCATTGATGAGAAGTGAGCACTGAGTATTGTAGATATTTATTGTAAACTTTGTGCGTGCTGTTCGGGAACCGTTCTTGCGTTGAGGTCAATTTAATAGCCATGCGAGAATAATCTGTGTACGACAGTGTCCGAGACACCGACTGCGAGATAAAGACAGTAAACTAACGCCATACTGCCATTCTCAAGTAGTTAACAGTTTAAGATTAAGAAGTCAAATCTTTGTAATGCAAACATAAATACATATCAGAACACGTAAAAAACGGAGCAAAATTATAATTTCAGTTATCCGTAGCAGATTTGGCAGTCTATGCTGTATTATACACAGCGGTACAGAATTCGGAAACATTCTTGGAGAAGCACGATAAATTGCGGGGTCACCGTGACATAGTAGGCGCCATACCGAAGATACAGGACTATGTCAGCAACAGAAAAAAGACGGACATCTAGACTTTTATTGCCATAATAACTGAACAAAATATATATTGTTAACTTAGTATTATATGGTTTGTACTATTGTTGGTATATATTATGTATACTTGTAATTATTATAATATGAAATGAATATGTAAACAAGTTTCCTTTTAATCGCGTTAACATGCTAACGATATAAAAGTAAAACAAATAAATATTAATAAACACGTAACATGAAGAAGGCGGAGCAAACAGCGGAATGATATTCATTTGTTAGAACTTAACGACGTTAAAATACCGCTTATAGCTAGGGAATATTGACATAATATTGATCTATATGCATTAGCAATATAAAAAATTGTTACGATACTTAAAGGAGTTTCAATACTGCTACAAGCAAATACATGTTTTGCTACATTATCATGATCACGTGCACAAACAAAACCGAATATAGAACACAATTCAAGCGAATATATTTCTGCTTTTATGACAGTTCAATAGTATAATGTTAATATTGTCAAACAAATTCTTCTAAATATCCGTATGCGTGTCGTAGGTTAAAGAAATGAAAATGAGTTGAACCTTGCTACGGGCAAAACCGGGCGTCCTGCATAAGCGTAAAGTCTCGTCCGCACAAACTGATCTGGGACGACAATTTCCGCTACACGCTACGGACAATTTTGACTTATAAAAATGCCATAACAATTTAATTCGAATAACTCGATGAGTAAACCGTACTTGTAAATCTTGTTAATGTGGAAAACATTGTATTTTAAGTTTAATTTTTTTTACGGAGTTTCATGGCTTTAAAACATTATATTTAAAATTACAAGATGTTCAGAGTATCTAAGGTTCAAAAACAGAGGTCTAGATAAAAAAAATACCTTGTATATGAGCAGGGTGTTTATTGCATGAGCGTAACAAGTCGTTCCAGATTAGCCTATGCAGTCCGCACAGGCTAATCAGGGAAAATACTTTAAGCTTTTATGATATTTTCCATTTATAGAAAGTCTCTTCTTATATAAAATTAAGTTTAGACGTAAAGTGCACTCCCTGATTAGCCTGTGCGGATTCCACAGGCTAATCTGGGACGACACTTTACGCACATGCATAAAACCCCCTTTTCACAGAGCGAGGCTCATATATACAATTCATATTTAAAGCGATACAACTGTCAAATTACCTACACAACATAACGATGTGAACAATAGATTTAATTCGGAACTCGCGCGCTGTGGGTTTTTCCGATTTCCGAGCGCGCGCGGAAGGTACAAACATTGTCATTAATGACATTTTCGGCATGCTTTATAGATATAGCTAATAAAACTAATGTTTGGTAAAGCTCGTTAGTGATGTGCCTTCTAATATAACGGTCTTAGTCTTTAGCGAATAATTTTCGTTACTTTTCAGATTATATTAAAGAAAAGCATCACAATAGAGCTATATCAATAGACATATAAATATCCAACACATATGGAACGATATATTACCGTAATTACTCTATGTTTTCGAACACTCTAAGTTTTCGGACACCCCCTTTTTTAGCAAAAATAATTATTTTTCGTGACTCTTTTTTTCGGACACACGAGTTTTTGTCCGTTATTTATGTCTCTAAGTTTTAGGACAATATATTTTACAGCGCTATTTTACCAAATGTCAAACCTGTTTTCGATATCTAATAACACTTCGATCATGGGGTTTTACAACCAGATTAACATCATAAAACATTGAGGCTGCATGCATGAGGGCAATGGAACATTGCATTTGCGTTATTGGGTAAATACCCTTGTAAACCGGTATTAAACAATGGTTTCGCCCGATAGCATAAGCGTTATGACAATTACCAGGGGTAGTGCCAATTAACAGTTCAATTATCTACCGCAATGGTACTACCCCTTCTCAGTAAAATAACTGTGACAAATACTAAATGTTTCAAATTGTGATGCACCCTATTACAAGTTTTACGAACAATGGAAGGTATTACACAACAACTTTCGGAAATGAACAAACAAAGAATTCATAGTCTGCTTTCATGTATCGGTACATCACATGCTCATTTTTGAACTCGTTGGTCAAAGTACAACCTTTAAGTAACTTTCTGTCAAATAAATTAAGCATTTACAATTATTTAAAATGCAGTGCAAACATGTATAACTGTACTGTATACGGCATGGTATTTTACAAGCGCGTGCTATTACCGGTAGTCGTTGATACAATTGATGCTTTTTTCGGACACTTCCATTTTCGACTCTAAGTTTTCGGACACCTTTATTTTGTTAAAATTTTTTGTATCTAAGTTTTCGGACACCAACAAAATAATTATTTTTAAGTGTCCGTAAACATAGAGTAATTACGGTAGTTCTAGTACTACGAATGGACTGAGGATAGTAAGGTTTTTTTTGTTTGGTACTTGATGTATGATGTTAAATATATCTGATTAGATTTAGTGTAATATGTATATGTTTACGATGGAGTCAATGTCTTGGTAGTTTCGTTGACAAACTTCCATTAAAACGGTATGCCCATGTCTACGCACAGTATATGCAATGACATAGTTACGTAACCGAAGCTGTTTACATGTACATGCAGCATTATATCGTGTTAGATAGTATTCTTACCAATTAAACACGATCGAGATTAGTTCATCTAAAGAAAACTGATTAGATCATGGCATTTTTATCAACTCTAACGAACGTTTGCGCAAAAAAAGTGGTGTTTACTATTCAGCGATAAGAGATATTATTGATTCACTCTCTTTTAAAATATGCTAGTAAGCTTTTGTTTGTACCTACCGCGCGTGCTCAAATATCGGAAAAACCCAGACTGGAGAGTTCCGAATAACAACTATAGCCCGAAGGTAACATCCAACACAAAGGATTAACTCTATAAGGTCAGCAAAGTAATTTATATCTCTGAAAATCACACCATTTTTGCAGTAATCTAGTAGTTTATAAACTGTCATTTAGAAGCCATTATAGGTGTGTACCGCTGACACCTGAAAGTTACAGTCGAAAATAAACTCTTTAACTTGTAACAGTTTATTGGCTAGTTTCATATTCATAGTGTTAGTGTACTTTTTTTGCTAGATATGAATAGAACTTATGTATTCAATTTACTCTAAAAATATATTACTTTTTAGACAATTGGAAATACCTATAAATATTTCTTAAAGGCGATTTAGTTGGTTAGATAACAGATTTAACAATTAAAAAGGATTCGTACCACGAATAACATTTAAACAAATTAAGCCGTATTTAAACCAGTATCCAGTGGAATATAAGTTTACTGCAGAAAGAACTCGGCTAAGTGGACGTTTATACGTCAGATATAAATTTATAATTCAAATTTATAATTCATATACGCGATTCGTGTATTGAAACAAAATTTAACGATTTAACAGGAGAATCAATTTAAGTCATTTCGCGTTGGTAACGATTTATTATAAATTATCAATTTCAATTATCATTCATGAACACATCTGTATTATCACTATGAGTCAATTGAACCAAGGTAGCCAAGTTGAAAAGTGTGTACACTATCCATTGCGCTAACCGAACTGCTTTTAAAGGTAATATTATATATTAAAGATAATTTTTAGTGTACAAATCAACAGCATAGAAATCCAAATGGAAACGCCAGGTTTTCTTTCAACTTGGCCTTTAAAGCACAACTTCCATTTAGTTGTTTCTCCACCATATGAAGGCGATCTCGCACTTTAAGCACCGACAATTCACCACACCCTTTCCATCTTCTTCCATCTCCATAAACGCTTTCAGCGTCCTTGGCATCAGGATGCGCACTCGGTCGGGCGTCCGGTCCACCCGTACAATCTTCAGGAGCTCTGTCCGGAACGCCTTCTCCTCTGTGGACCGATTGTCGCTGTCTTTCATGAGATCATATATGGAATCCCGGAGGCTACTGCGCTCCTGGTCTTCCGTAGTGAGGAACTTCCGGAGCGTCTTTTCCACTGGCCCCAGGTCGCGGTCTTTCGGGGATTGTTTGTAGTATTCCTTAATTGTTACAAGAGAAAATGATTTCCTCGAATCAATTTTCCACTTGAAATAATGAATAAAGGGAGAACAATCAAATCGAATTAAATGTTTTTCTAGTAAAGTATGATCATGATATTTAACATTAAGTGTGCTTTCTCGATTAGTGAATTTGTATTAAAATAGTTTTAATCTTTTTAAAATGGAAGAATCAATTACCTTATCAACAATGATCGATACAGATTTAAATGGACTTATACATGCATGGCCATGACATCTTTCTGTTGAAACTAATAGATCAGCGCCGCATGGTCTACCCTAAACACAATTATACAAGACCTAATGCTATTGTTTGACGGCACCAATATCTCTACCTACCCGGATGGACTCATAGGCACTTAGAAAGATCGCAACAAGGAGATTGATCACGACAACGGTAAATATTGAGACGAAGAGGCCGATGTATACGCGGGTGAACCAGAACACGTATTTGCTGGTCTTGCTAGCATCCAACATGGCCATGGTAGCGAATACTTCGTCACCATAAATGGCGGAAAACAAAGTACCCATTGCAGTCGTAGGCGAACTGAACTGGAGACAAATAGAAAGGATTACTTTTCAACCGACGGGATAATCACATAACAAACAAGATGGCGACATCCATGACGAGACATTTTTTTTCGCTGTATTCAACCGTTTATAACTATGATTTATTGTTAAACTGCAGCTCACTTTCCAGCAATATCGGCAATAACTTGATACGCGTAATATCTTAGCGGGTCACAAAATTACAGTCCCGCTAAGCAAATTCGAAGTGACTAAAGTCGAATTAAAGAGCGAATATTAATAGGAAACTAACGCTAATCACTTGTTAGCTGCATTTAAACAATACATACCAACCTCCACGCAGAGATTTGACTGGAACCAGCTTAGCTGGATCAAATCCCTGACATCATAACCAACCGGGCGATGATAGCCTAGCCACGTGGTACAATAATTTTACCATTGTTATTTTTACATTTTTTTAAATTTAGGTTATTAATTTTTGAAACTCATAATATATTTTCAAAATGTAAAAGCAAATTATACTACTTTTCACAATACAATACTTCAACCCCAAAAATTAAATCCTACCAAATCTGGTAGGATTTTCTTGTGATGACAGAGATAGATTGTATGTGAGAGCAAGCAATGACAACTCTGCGTTGAGATTGAATAAATATAAGTAATGAAGGTTATACAACGGTGGAAAAAACGTGTCTCGGCATGGACGTCGCCATCTTGATTGTCACGTGATAAACCTTTCTGTTTTAATGTCGCCCAATATAAATTAAATGGAAACGATATGTAATTTGATCGAGTAAACACTACATAAATATTTATATAATTGTATTATCATTGTTATTACTATAATAATTATACCATTATATAATTATATTATTATTATATATTTTTTACATAAATATATATCAATATATCATTTATTAAAATTGTTTCCGAAATATGTTGTCATGATTTGACATTATTTCGTAAAGAAATTAAACAATTTCGACTTTAACATCATCAGAGTAATGTTTAGTTCTAAGAAGCGCTTGGGCCGACTAAGAACTTACCCACACTATGTCAATGGCTTGTTTTACGTGATAGAAATGAGTCACAGGGTTGAATATTTACGCTCCTACTCCTAGCTTCACGTGATACGGGCCAATGACGACGTAACCACAGATACAGAACTCCTACCTTCACGTGATACGGGCCAATGAAGACGTAACCACAGATCTAGAAATACTACCTTCACGTGATACGGGCCAATGACGACGTAACCACAGATCCAGAACTCCTACTTTCACGTGATACGGGCAAATGACGACGCAACCACAGATCCAGAACTCCTACCTTCACGTGATAAGGGTCAATGACGAGGTAACCGCAGATCTAGAGCTTCTACCTTCACGAGATACGAGCTAATGACGACGTAGCGACAGATCCAGAACTCCTACCTTCACGTGATACGGGCCAATGACGACATTACCACAGATCCAGAACCCCTACCTTTACATGATACGGGCCAATGACGACGTAACCACAGATCCAGAAGCCGACAAAGAGGATCGCGACGCACATCATGTAGGCAACCACATTACCGAAAGCTTTGTAGATCGTGTTGAACAAAAGCTGTAAGGAGAGGAAAGATGTAAATTTCTTGTTACATTACAATGATAATTTCCTGATTATCACCACAGTCCTCCTCCTCGTCGTCGTCCTCATTCTCCTTCTCCTCCTCCTCATCATCGTCATCATCATCATCCATCATCATTCAACATCATAAGGAGCAGCCGCATTATCAATCATCATTATCTCCAAAATTGTCATATTTAGCATTTTCACCATAACACGCGATTATTTTGCATTTTAATACATCATTAAGGTTTCCAACACGAAAAATATCACACGACATACGTGGAACTTGTTATGGAATTTGAAGAACCGGAGGAGTGTGAACCAGGTAAGAAGGCAGCCGATTCCCAGCACGACAGCATAAGAGTCCAGAGTCGATAGCTCAAAGTTTTTGTTCTGAAAGGTAATACTTTTATCAAATCATATGGTGTGCACATCTGTGAAAGTGTTTAGCTGTCCACGATTTTTAAATAAATAATGGTACCAGCCTTCAAGGGATTTGTTTTAAGTCGGGTGGCCAAATGCAAAATAAAATAAGTTTTAAATAGGAAACTGAATACAATACGGGTTTCTATTTGATAGTGTGAAAATAAAAAAGGCGAAACGCTTTTCGTTATAATTGGCTATTGATTGTACACGTTTTATTTACCAACGTGCAAAACTGTAAATACATACTTATAACGGGCTACGTAAAGAACAGACAAAGCTTACCTCAATTTCGAATAACGCGGCGGAACCGATTATATTCATGACATCGGCCCCCAAAATTAATATCTCCCAGATCTTTAGAAAACGTAAATACTCAGAGCGAGGCAAGTCAGTCTCGTCCTTGTTGATTGGCATGAACAGCTTCTTGTAATAGCGAACCATGAAGGACTTTGTTTGCTAGAGTTTAAAAGAAAAATAGCAATAACGGCGTTCTTGCGAGCGTCTTTAGTGTGTACAATTATAAGTAAGAATCTAAAACTTGTTTAAACACCTGCAGGAGAAAGCGTGTATTTCGTACTTCACATTAGCAGACTTTGGCTTTTATGAATTTAAATGCTTAAAAAACATATGTTGTTAAATTTGTACAAACAAGATTTCGCGAACAAATGTGTAAATAATTCATAAAAGTAAAGAAAATGTGACTGATATAACTTACATAGAAAGCCACAACTCCCCAGCTGATGTTATAGCAAGCGGCCAAGAGGGACAGGACGCTTAACGCTACGACAGCGGCGGCGGTCGACTGAGAAGTGTTCTCAAGGACTGGCTCTAAAATAAAAACCGGCACGCTAAAAGCCAAGTTTAAAGCATTTAAAGGAACATTTTCACGTTTAAGTAAATTGATGAAATTGGCCAAAATGTTTCAGATTCGCAAATGTTCGTTGTAGTTATGATATTTGTGGAAAAAAAAGTACTACTGAGCATTTATAATGCTCTAAAATATCCATTATATGCATCTTTTGACGATTTAAAAACATGAATATTATAAAGCGTTGTAACTCGAAACGATTAAATAATTTTGAGAGTTCTGTTGTTGTCGTTGTTGTTTTATGACACTACGAGGCTTTCCTATATAAAGTATAAAATACATCACTCACTGTATAAGCACGGATGGCCAAGTGGTCTAAGCGTTAGACGTTTACTTCAGGGGTCAGTGGTTCGAGCCCAATAAAGCGTTACTGTTTTTTCTTTATTGTTTTTTTGTAATGGAGCCTTTTTGATCCAACGTTTAAATTTATCAATATAAAGCATTTGATGACAAACTTCAATAAATGCCAAAATCTGTGAAAAAGTCCCTTTAATTATACTCAAGGATAATATGTCTCCGTGTACAGCTCCACCTTTAAATAATAAATTGCTACAAGTAGTTGTGTCTCATTTGGCCGTGTAATGCTTCGCTGCAGGGCTGTATGTGCATCCGTTTTAATGTATTTGTTCCAACAATATAACCACATTTTGACAATTGGAGGTAGTAATTGTAGGGTAATAAACTTGGTGGCTAGTCAATAAAGCATGCTTAAACATGGCTTTACAATATTAAATTGAGCTACCGTAAAAGTACATAATAAATGCTTTAAATACCGGGCAACACGCCCAAAGAGTTGCCGACAACTCTTGCTTAAATGAAAGAAGGATACAACTTGTTCAGAGAAGTATTGTTGATCGCCATTATTTTGATGCATTAACGCATGCAATTTTGTTATGATGCCATAAGAAAGACAACCTTTGCAGAAAAACAATGAATAACGTGCAACGTATATTAATGACACGTTAGTTTTTCTCCCAGCATTTTTTTCTACTTATATTGATTATCATATAAACACAGAAACAGCTTTCAGATATAAGTTTTCAAACTCAGACATGTACAGAGCTTAATTTGAATATATATTTTTTTGTTTTCAATTACTTGAAATACCGCAATGCAAGTTGAAAACGATTGACGCAATCGAGGAACATTTCATTATTGGAATAATAAAATATATGCTATTTTTCGCCTTAACTACAATTTCATCTATGATTTTGATATGTGTTTCACTAGTCCACGAGTTCAACTTTAAAGCTATGAAATAGGGCATAAACATCAGATAAATACAAGTGAGCTTTTATACAAATGACACAACTTTATCAACGTTGCATTACATCAATTACCTGGTAATGAGTAGTTCATTTCTGAACACCGAATTCTGGTCGTCAGAGTTTCCAGCTCCACGTTCACTTGTCCATTGTTGTCAAGATCAGTGAACATAACCTGTGGACAATTATCACAATGTTGCTCGAATTGTCATGGTTATTTTACATTGCAAATGGTGTTTTATTGAAGCATTTTCAATTGGTTGACGAACTAAGAAACTCACCTTTCCCTTAATTCTGAGGCATTGAGCTTTACTGGTAGCTTCCAGAACGCGAACCGAGTGTATTTGGAAGTTAATATAAGTTGCAAGCAATCTAAAAATAGTAATAAAATATGCACAATTAAAGTTTGTTTTAAAAAAATCAAACACACTCATGCACCACTAAAGCACATCGAAGAATCCGCCTAATGCGTAGTCTTTAAGATATACAAAGCACCACTGTGTACTAATTTACAAAGGTGCAAGGTTTGCTAATTCTGACTTATGGCAAGATATACCTTTCAGATTCAATTAAAACCACCACATTCTATGCAATAAGGGCCTACATTAACATAAAATCGTTCTGTAGATACACCCTTCAAGCAAGCCACAATAAGTTTGTTTAACATCGAACAAGGCCCACGCTCAATACGCCAACCCCGATAAGTCTATGAATTGTGCATTCAACAACAGTGCAATCCTTTAGAGATTTGTTTTAAGCCAACAAATAGAAGAAGAAGAAGCAGACAGAGAATATATTGGAAAGTGATATGGCGGAAAAAGTATACATCGTTGCAACTACGTCACTTTATGTTTTCTCATGAACTAGTGTTTTGGAACAGCTAATTGAATATTAATTGAAAAGCAAACTACACAAGGTTTACTCATATTAAATACTCATACAAAGTTACAGTAAATGCCCTATGTGTACCTGGTGTAACCAAAATTACAACCGTTCAAAACAAATCTAACTTATTTGGCCGCAATTGCAAGAAAGGGTTTGATTGCTGGCTATCATCACTGTTGAAAACAGCGTGATATTAAAGGTCTTTAGTTTAACAGTGTGGATTATGCAAAAGTAAAACCACAATTAACATGTCATCGAAGCAAAAACAAACAATTATTTTCTAACTACAGTAAAAAAACTTCCGCTGCATACGACCAGATCTCGAAAACAAAGAATCAACGTTTTTTAAATCCAATCCAATATGGTAATACTACAGGCTTTTACCTCCATGAGTATGCAAAACAAATGCATTTTATGGATATAAAGGCCATACAGCAATCCACTGCTGTTTACTACAGTTATATTGTATTACAGGATGGTCTACTTAAAATAACTTCAATTTTTTAAAAAGCCCTATCAAATGATTTTATTACTTTAGTTGTATATCATCATTCCGTTATGAGTAAACTTCCATTTATTTAACCTCGAGCAATGCTTTACATTTTCTGGGGTCTCAGCGCTACATCTCATTTGTCGAAGCTATTTTGCTGAAACTTTCCAGACCGTGAGAATAATGTTTACATAGCACAGTTGCAAGGTTTACATAGCACAGTGACAAGGTTTACATAGCACATTGGCAAGGTTTACATAGCACAGTTGCAAGGTTTACATAGCACAGTTGCAAGGTTTACATTGCACAGGTTATTTTTTTACTGAAATCACATTTCGGTCTTTTGGTGTAAATATTTTGTGCATAAAACACTTTGCCATTAAATGGCTGTTGTTGTTTCAGACATAAGTGTTAAACTACAACGTACATACATTAACACACAATTTAATCATTACAATTATGAATATATAATTATTGACCATGATAAACTATCTTTTACAAGAGCTTACTTCTTTATTGGTTTTGTTATATTTGATTGATTGAACCCCTTCAAGATGTCGCAGGTGTATGTTTTGTCGCCTGTCTGTTGATCCAATGTCTCACTCAAACTTGCATTTACAGCTATCACTCGCTCTGCGAACGAAAATTAGACATAACATAAACATGTGTGTCATAAAGAATTATATTCTTAGAAACGCAAAAAAAGCTGCGTTTCGGGTTATTTATGTATATATAAGTTTATCCACAAAAAGCTTCATTTTATAACGATAAACACATCTCTCGGTCTGTTTAAAGAAAAGTTCACCTCTTATGGCGATTCCAGAGCTGGCCTCAGTTTCCGAAAATCCTGGGAACTCAAAGTACATTATTTTAATTTCCAGTTTGTCCGTTGGCAGTCGCTCGTAAAACCCAATGGAATCTTTCTCGACGTTGTAATACTGTAAAATTGGGTGCTAAGTATGATAACGTGATACTCAGGTATCAAACGTGAACAGTCGATGTTGATAAATATATTTGAATAGGAAATGTCTCTTTAAAAAATCGAAGAAAATGCAACGGTATTGCAAATAATTGTGTTTATTTGAAATACACGTCCTATTATAAAATCCTTGTGATCATGAAAAAAAACACTACACTATGCATACACATTACAATACCCTTTGCACAGCAAAGTTGATTCCCGCGACCAAGTCATCGATTGTGTACACAGCAAAGTCCCCGTGGGCCGGAGGGTAGGGAAGGGTCTCCCAAGCTGTGATATCAGCGACATGACTTATGACATGAGTAAGTGATAGACATTATCAGATCAGACAAAGAGAAAACTAAATAAAAACAGATGACACTGAAGCAAAAAACACAGCCGATTATAGTAAAGGTAATTAAACATGGTGAACGTATCATACAATTTGTAGAATCACATTCGCGCTATGGTTTGCTGTTTAAGTTATTACCACAATCGAATTATACCATGCACATTAAAACCCGAAGAAGAAGATTGATTCAACGGTAAACAAAATACGTCTACCTATTAAAGTCAAATGTAACATGGAAAACTTAAGCTAAGAACGAACTTGCGTCCCATCCTTTGAGAAATAGGTGCCGCAGAGCCAGATGTCCCCGACTGACCACGTTAGAAAAGTTGGCACGGTCGTTCCCGAAATTGAACATCTGCCAAGAAAAACAAAATAACTCAAGATAATTGAAGACACATCTTTATTACGCGTAGAGATATATAGATCATAATTTATGGAGTTTTTTATCGGTTTGAATTGTTTTAGATGGAAGCGAATTTGATACACCTATTGCTGTGATGATGTCAACATTCTATGACGGCACGATATGAAAAGGGGGTCATGGCGTAAAAAAATAACTCATCGTGTCGATCAAAACTATGATGGCAAGTCATTTTCACAAGAGCATGACGCCAAAAATTATGTGGATTTGTCGACTTAGATCATTTCGACCAAATATTTTTTCGGGAAAAGCCGGAAACATTTATTCCGAGACTTTAACTTAATGTCGTTATGGTGAGTAAAATTAAGAGGGAAAAACCTCCAAAAACTATGACGACAAACCATATTTTTTCACAGTAAGTCTTTATAAACTAATCCGGCCTGACCATTTTATTGGTGTGTACCATATTCTATGACGGTATGATATGAAAAAGGGGTCATTGCGTACAAAATAACTCATCGTGTCGACTAAAACTATGATTGCAAGTCATTTTCACAAGAGCATGACGCCAAAAATAATGTTGATTTTTCGACTTAGATCATGTCGACCAAATATTTTTTCGGGAAAAGCCGGAAACATTTACGTCGAGACTTTAACTTAATGTCGTTATGGCGAGTAAAATTAAGAGGGAAAACCCTGCAAAACCTACATAACTATGTTATTTCACAGTAGGTCGATATAAACTAATCCGTCCTGACCATATTATTGGGGCGAATCATATACGCTTCCGTAGTTTTAAAATAACAACATTTACATGTGTTGCCATAATAAGCTTTTGTCAAACTTACATGTGAATTTATTTGAAAATGATATAATTATCAGGCCGACTAATTCATCTATATTTTATATTTAAAGTGATATTATGGGCATCTAACAGTTTAAAGGTGTCTATCGCAACCGTTTTTTTTCTAGTGTTTTCACTTTACAAACACTTGTATTTGTTAATGCAGCATCAACCTACCAATACAATATCCCGGAAAGAGAAGAATTATGCATTTGAATATCAACCGTATTTTCGTTTTGACAACTGACGACAGAAATGATTCGATATACGATGTGGATCTTAATGTAGTTTTAGTGCACATTCGTTCATACGACACAAAGGCACTATTTTGATTTACGGATCATTTCGGCTTAGAGGACTGAATGAGTAATGTAAAATATTGAATATAATATATATTTTTATAAACAACTGGTAGCAAGATGAGTTGCAGATAATTGGTCAGTAACCACATTTTAACTAACTCTTTTGACCTGTTAATTCTTTTTAGCTCAATTTAACAGTGAAAAATGCCAATAAAATTACTTTAAGCTAAAAATGTAAATCAAGTCGTGGTTATTTGCCATGTTAACGCAATTAAGTATTAGATTTTAAGGATTGAAAGAACAATTTTATTTACCAGAACATTATAGCAGCCGATCCAAATCAGGACACAGCATTAAAACAAATGAAGAAAGATATATTAGATTTATAAATTTTTCTGTCAGAGTCGATGTGCCCCCAAAAAACATGCACAACTGGAAGAGGGGACGTGAACAACATTGCTGAACGAATCTGATGATGTAAAGAAAACCGATTACAGTTTTATATGGATTAGCCTTAGATCAGTTACACGCGCAATCAATCATGTGAAATTGTTTTAGGTTAAGACACGTTGCGCTCTATTTATACATATCATTCGAGACATAGGATTTCTCATCAAAATGCGAATTTAACGTATCAGTTTTGAACTTCGCCAATAAATACATGTCTTTAATACTAAGCATGCGTTCTGTCATAGGCATTCCGTCAAACCCAAACATATACAAAAACAAACATGACGCAAATCTATTTTATCTTCACCACCATTACATAAAAATATCAAAGCCAATAACAATAGCAAGAATGTCTGGGGTATACATTGTGCAGCCAAACGCGACAACAGTGTAGAAATCAAAGACGTTCAAACTGGTAACAATTCAACAAAAACACACGAATATTCAACCGATCTGTATTATGAAATATTTACCATCGTAATATTTAGACACTTTAAGTCCTTAAAATAACATATCAATTTTAATTGTTAGTGTATACACATGTGTTATTCGCAGATGTTTTGAAAAACGATGCTTCTGAATGAAATATAGCATTAATGGCTGTTTACGGTCGGAGCTGTTGTAAATGTCACTTTATGACGAACATTCTTATTACATACGTCATATATTGACTGACTCAATTGATTCTATCGTCATTCTTCGACGCCTGTTTATGCTGCTACATCATATGTTGACAGATCTGTTACGTTGCGATCGAGAACGAAATCGTTTCGGTACGAATCAACTGAAAAAATATTTTTGTCATCGTAGTTTTCCGCATGCAGAAGAAATATTTTAGTAGTATTAAATGTGCAAACACTCATTACAAGTTAACATTGCATCGATCAGTTGAAAAAGACACTATTTTAAGGCAAATTCGGATGTGATTCATACCCAACAATTTTCGTACTATCTAGTGCAGCAACAACAGGACTAACCTATTTTTGTTGATACTCTTCTATCAATAATGCATACAAAGATAGGTCATTATTGTTATCTGCTACATAATTGGGAGAACTTCAGCAGTACATGTACTGAATATAATATGTATGATGAACTGAGTCATGATATAAGAGAATTTGCTTAAAGGGGTCAGTGTAGGTATGTCAGATAATGTTAGCATTAAATGGAACATATAATGATAAAAAAACTTAGGAAAACGGGAAGTATCTGAATTTAGACAATACACTAATTTTATTTGGTGAAAAATGCTACCTGTTAAAGGGTGTTTTCCCAAGCAAAAAGCTTTTTATTTTCCCAAAAATGATGAAATTTTCCCCCTCAAAATGAATTTCTCAAGTCCAAAGCCACTTGTTAGAGGCTTTAAAAAATTTAACAAAATCATTGCAATATATTAAATATACAAAATAAATAATTTATGTTTTGTTAGGACTTGGTAAATACAAAAAGAAATCCAGGAAAAAATTGTACAGACTGATCAATGTGATTTTGAAAAAAAAGTTTCATGCTTTACACACACAAATATTTGTGTAGTGTTTTTCAGAAACAGGCAACGGTTTGAATAAAAAATTTGGGATAACTTATTCTAACAGTCTGGTACTAAAGTGATATTAAGGGCATTTTTCACTGTTGAATTGAGCTGAAAAGAATTAACAGATCAAAAGAGTTAGTTAAAATGTGATTACTGACCAATTATCTGCAACTCTTCTTGCTAACAGTTGTTTATAAAAAAATATATATTATATTCGATATTTTACATGACTGGACAGTCCTTTAAGCCGAAATGATCCGTAAAACAAAGTAGTGTCTTTGTGTCGTATGAACGAATGTGCACTTCAACTAAATTAAGATTCACATCGTAAATCGAATCATTTCTGTCGTCGGTAGTCAAAACGAAAGTACGGTTGATATTCAAATGCATTATTTTTATCTTTCCGGGATATTGTTGTAGTATGTTGATGCTGTATTAACAAATATAAGTGTATATGAAGTAAAACACCAAAAATAAACAACGGTTGCGATAGACGCCTATAAAATGTTAGATGCCCATACTATCACTTTTAATGGTGCCAGATAGATACAATTGTATAACTTATATTTGCCATAGAAACAGGAAAGAAGGTTATGTACGGTTTGGTCACACATTACAATGTAAGAGATCCATGCTACTCATATCAGTGATTTTGTGCATTTTTGAAGCCACCTGTGGCTTTCGAATTGGGAAAATGTTCGCGGCAAGTCCAACATTCGGAAGAATCGTACTTAGAAGTGTATTGATCATACATAATTCCAAAAATAACAGAAATATACCAGCTCTTTGAGTGCTCATTTACCTTACTCCTTTTTGTATGATGCAAATATGATGCTACATGTTTTTCTACGTTTTTTTGTGTCTGGCCACTGTTGCAAAGATACTTTTTATAGCCTAAATGATCAAATAAACAACTGAATGGAACATTACAAGTAAAGTGAGGTCAGTGTTGCCGAATACACCTGCAAAAGAATGCCACTCCAAGAAAAAGGAAGGCTTTAGATGATTTGATGAAGGTTGATTCCGCAAAAAAAGAAAAAGGTTGACCGAAAATATGACAACAGTTGATTCATCAAAAGTAAACACAATTGAGGATAAAAGCTTACAAAAATCAGTTCATTAAAGTCTGCAGCACGACTTTACCTTGCAAAGAGGGCCATGTTGAAGCACCAAAGCAGAGTGAATGTTCGAGACATCCATAAGTTTTACTTGCGCGAAGATATATCAAGAATTCTTCAGCAAAAGAGATATGCTACAAAAGACAGTCCAGGTTATTTCATGCAAGTATCAATGAAGGCCGCTTACGCTAAGTATAATGTTGAAAATCCTAATTTGAAAGTCAGTCTCGGCAAGTTTGCAGCACTAAGAAAACGATTTGTTCGCCTACTGTCCCAAAGTCACAGGGATTACTGTTGCTGCCCCTACTGTACAAACATCAGGTTTAATCTCCTGTCATTAAGTAGAGCATCTTCTGACCTTACTTGTAAAAGACACACGACAATGACATTGTTGAAAAGATTACTTTGCTCTAAAGCTGTCAGTGACCAGTTCCATGATATAAAGTGCATACATGGTTACAGTACTGTGATAAGTGTTCAGATTATGTGAAAACATTAAAAGTATTTTACAGCGAGATTTCGGAAGAGAAAATCTTGACGTGGACTGTGAAAAAAGTGGTGACAACGGTGAAAGGAAACACAACCAAACTTATTCAAGATATGGTTGAAAAAGACATCAAGAGGCCGGCCCAAGGGTAAACATTTTTCCAACACATGGTCACCACTCAGTGGCAGAACTTACAGTTCAGGAAAATAAAAGCTAACGTTCCAGCTGATTCAGTTTTGCAAGTCATGGATTTTGCCAAAATTAGGGAAATAAAATATCAAAGTGAAATCAAAGGTGCCTTTACACTGCTCGACAAGTGACACTGCATCCAGTGGTAACCTACTTTCAATCTTATGTAGGTTTGGTACGGAATTCATTGTTATATCAGAGGATGATTGCCACGATTACCATGCCGTAAATCACTTTGGACACATAGTTTATAGACACATTGAACAATTCATAGAGCCAAATAGACGAATAATATTCAGTGATGGGTGTAGAAGCCACTACAAGTCAAAAGGACCGTTTCGTTTGCAGACACTGCCTATGAAAAAACTGAAATAAACTGAAACTATTTTGGTTCAGAGCATGGAAAAACGAGTGCGAAGGGGAGATTGGTGTACTGAATAGGTCTTTAGATAGAGCTATAATTGGATATGCAGTAGTTTTGGACAGTGCAGAAGATATTTATGATAACTGCCACAGTAATCTGGAAGTAAATGATGTGCTGTCAACACGTTACTTATTCAATGTGAAGATTGGAAAGATCAACGGAATCAGACCAGAAACAGCTGTTTGAACAGTGCATAGTACACGAAAATATTATCAGATCTTGAACTCAACAGATGAACATGATTTGTAGAGACTGCTGAATCTGTCCTGCATCTACGTTTAAAGTAAATCTGGGGACTTGTTAAGCCGTCTTAATGCGAAATACGTAGGAAAGTATGAAATAAAACGTCTTCAACGAAATGCAGTGTCTGCTGTTAACACAGAGGAGAATCTTGATAGCCAAACTGTGCCATTTGTAAACGAGGGGGAGTATAATGTGGGTGACTCTTCAGTGAATGTGGACCTCAAAGTGTCCGTAAATGAAAGTCAGGGAAAGTTGGAATCTCCAGGCAGTAATCCTCATATGCATTCAATGCAAGGCTTCTTTGACATGATTTTGAGTAAAATGTGTCAGTGTTAGTCCTTTGGTGATTTACAGATCTTAGTTTCTGCAATAGAAATATATTGAGATGTATGCTTCAACACTGACACCAGTTTAGTTAGTCATAGGCTTGCAGTTGACAGACTTGCAAATGAACAAGATTTTGACAATCGGACCATTGAAGCAGCAGTCGGCAAATTACCAGTATGAGTTCAGGGAGACGGAAAATTGCCTACCTTGGTCAGGGCGCATTTTGGCCTTTGGGGATGAAGATTGTGTTTTTTATACAGGATAAAAAATATATTTTAAATAGTTATACATGTAGTATTAATTTTGGGTTTCGAATACATTTGTTTTTATACCCTTAGCTCAGATTTATTTCAATACGAAGAATGATTTCTTCATTCATTTTCAATTCGATAATTTGTTATCAAATAATACAGATTAACTAGCGTATCATGTTTTCAGCTTTGGTAACTGAACATGTTTTTATATGCGAGCAGAAGCAGTATGTACAACATACCATACAATGTTTGGAAGACACGTGTTTAAACAAAATATATTAAGGAAATATTAACAAAGAGTACAATTATTGAATGACCAATTACTGCAATCTTTTTTCTTAAATTAAATCATTGGAAGCGATCATCGGGAGGGATTTTAGGACACCAACCTGCGATGTTATCAGCCCGACCTTCACCAAGTGCATAAGGAAGAAGAACAGAGGAAGCAAGTGAAAGTAACACGTGCCGGTCTTGAACTTGAATGCCTCGTAGAAGTACCACTTCAGTCGTCTGCGAAGGCGCGTGATCTGTGTCCGGTATTCTATGTCGTCAGAGTTATCTGGAACTGATTGAGAAACAAAGAATTATCCTTGTGTTATTTGATTATAACCTTAAAGCGAGATTATATGATTTTGTCAAAAATTTATTAATTTATATAAAATGTGTAGCAAAATTATTTTACATATATATATATATATATATATATATATATATATATATATATATATATATATATATATATATATATATATATATATGAAAATAAAAGTTAAGAAGAACATGTGTCGAAACATGCGAAATAAGCCATATATTTAATTATGAAATCGAAAATAACTGTACAGTCGAATTCGCCAGCATGTATATCATGCATGTACGATGTGAATCTAAATTTAGTTAAACGGTTCATTTTAAATTCCTGCAACGATATATATTCATACGACACACGAACACTAAATATGATCCTAATAAAAGACGAATGCTTCGGTTAATGTAGGAAAATATGTACAAAATATCTTCGTCACAATCGGCTCGGGGCGCTAATTTGTCTTTGCTGCATTTTATGAAATTCGTCTTCAATGTATAATGTTTCTTACCTATTTTGTGTTATTGTAACATATTTTATCCATAATTAACACATATGAAAAATCGTATAGTCCCGCTTTAATATGATCATAACCATAGTCCCCCTTACTCAAAAAAAGACTCAGTTTGATGTTTCTAATAGGCTTCCAGCATATAAACTTTGCATTTGTATGCACACAAGTTGTATTGCGTGTCTTGATATCGCAGTTCCATAAACATGTGGATAACTTAACTCGTGTAAAACATCTAACACTTAATGCGCATAAAATCAGGAAGTACTAAACTCACATTTGTCATTTAGACATTGCAGTTGAATGCACTCATAGCGTATTGATTCACATTTCGCATTTAAATATGACAGTTGCATTAATACATGGAGTACTTAAAGGGGCCTTTTCACAGATTTTGGCATTTTTTTAACTTATTCATTAAATGCTTTATATTGATAAATGTAAACATTGGATCATAAAAGCTCCAGTAAAAAATCAAGAAAAAAAATTAAAAAAGGAAAAGAACATTGCCCGGAGCAGGTTTCGAACCAGTGACCCCTGAAGTCCTGCCAGAGTCCTGAAGTAAAAACGCTTTAGCCTACTGAGCTATTCCGCCGAGTACACATTCTTGACGTATTTTATACCTTATATAAGCAATCTTCGTAGTTTCACAAAATTTAACGACAAAAACAGAACTCTCCAAATTATTCAATCGTTTCGCGTTGAACGCTTTATAATTTTTAGGTTTTAAAATCGTCAAATGATGCATATAATGGCTATATTAGAGCATACAGTCGAAACTGACCTAACGGCCACCTGAATTTACCGGTCACCTGCAGACAACGGTCAGTCTGGAATCCCCCCGACGAAAAACACTCTATATTACACCTGAATTTAACGGCCACCTGACCATAACGGCCAACGGCCACTATATTCCACTCCGAAAGTCATGTTTGACCTGAAATCAACGGTCACGCGTCAGTCGTCTTGAGTCGCGAAAATTAAAAACACAGCACATTATTTGTCTGTCTATTTTGCGTTTAAAGCGTCTGAAAGAGGTCATTGTCTATGATATTATAAAAGCGGCCCGCTGCGAGTAAACAAATTATTAAGGTGTTGAGGTTTCTTTTCCGGGGATAATTGTGGGGGTATCTTCAAAAGAAAATATATCAGAGTTTATGACTTGTTGAAAGTAATTATCGCTAAATTAAATGACCGCTATTTCTTTGAATTAGAACGGTACAATTACACCGTACTATCGGTTTATGACACCGAATCCGCTTTTAAGACTTTTACGGACGTGACGTCAACGGAACGTGACAAGGTTTATTTACTGAAAGAATGAGATGCATGAGTAAACAATTATACCAGCGTTGATAAAGTCATTGTTTAATTTAACAATATGAAATTAAATCAATCTAAAAGATATTATTCTCTATTATTCAATGTACATGCGTAAGTTAATGCTGTTATTATGCTTTGTTAATGCAATGAGCATTTGTTTAACACTGTATGCAAACGACTGGGTGGGGTAACGACGTAGTAATACTACCAACTGACGAACCTTCTTAAAATTGTGATCCGAATTCAACGGTCACCTGTGGACAACGGTCACTTTGATCATTTCCAATGATTGACCGCTGAATTCAGGTTTGACTGTAGTTAATGTTCAGTTTTACTGTTTCCTCACAAATATCATAACTAAAACGAAAACTTACGAATCTGAAACAACTTTTTTCAATTTTGTCAATTTACCAAAGCGTGAAAAGATCCCTTTAATTCGTATTAAACACATGAAAATTGCAGTTGCATCGACACGTGGAGTCTTTAATTCGTATATATAATCAGAAATCGCAATTGCATGGTGATTTTGTTAACGTACCGTTTTTTATCCTAACCATATATATATATATATATATATATATATATATATATATATATATATATATATATATATATATATATATACTGACTATACAGAAAAAAGACATTAAGGATGTTCATGTCATAGTAAGATCGTTTTTTATTTCACGAGTGATCATAGATAATATATTTGCACGAGCGGTGCACCCACGAGTGAAAATATTATGTTTCTATGATCACGAGTAAAATAACAAACGATCTGACATGAACAAATTTTCTGTTTCTTGTATGCCCCTTTTTCAAGAAAATAATTAACAGCTGTTTCTCTTTTGCTGAACAGTTAGACTTTCTCCCGTGGCGTGCCTCAATAAATTTCAATACAAAACATGACGTCATTATTCCGGCAAAATTCTCCAGTTAAAAACTTTTACAATGTAAATAACGGTGAAACAAGCATAAAATAAAAAGAAATTGTGTTGGGTTCGGTGGAATACAGATTTTAATTCACTCGTGATAATAAAAAAATATGATTATCTTAATATGATAATCTAAAAATAGAAAAAGTAGTTCCAAAAATTTGCTATTTTCACCGGTGAAAATAAGATTGTATCTATTTTCACTGCTGATATTTCAGAAATGTCATATTTTATCATAAGTTATAAAATAAACTATAATACTCAATTAGTATAACGCATCTGATATTGCTGTAGCATTGGCACACCAAGTTTTTTTCATTAAGCATGCAAAAATGGCAGTTGCATTACCTCAAAGCTTCGTTTGGAGCTTTTTTTATTTGTGAGTTGTTTTATTTGTGAGTTAGACCATACCTTTGTTATCGTTTGTGTCGTTAATTGGATAACTTGCATCGTTGATGCGAATCTCTACAGCAGCAATGTCGGCTTCCATTCCGTACCCTGTACTTTAAATGGTGTATTTCTTGTTGTCTTAAATCTTCGAATCCGTTATAGAAAGCAGATGCTGTGTGGTGTAAAACTTTTAATTAAAAGAAATCCGATTGACGGTTAAAGTATGTGATGAACTCTATATGACTTAATATCCGCTGTGAGGGATCTTTGCAGCGGTAATAATGTTTATCTGGTATCTTCACTTTTTGCTTTCTTCATCAGCCTGTGAAAACAGTTTATATGCGCTTTTAATATATTTCAATCTTGTGTTTACATTGACATAATTTTCATCCTTTCACCGTTCATCTTGTTTGATTATGGCGTAGTTACTAACTTACACGACGTTCTATTTTATCTGTCATGTTATTACGATGTGCGTCAATTGAAAAAGGTTCAGATTTAATGCTTATTTTTCAAAAGTTGAAACACGGAAATGAACTGTAACATGTAAATACGTACATTTATTCCATGACTTTTTTATTTTACAAAGTTTAGCTCAATTTGAGTGAAACTCATATAAGTTAAAATGACACAAAGCAACTTAAAGTTCTGACATCAATTTTGATATTATTGAAACACAATTAATCCACATATCACTAGCAGTAATTGCCAAATATCTACTAAAACAATATCCTTTTGCAACACTTCAAGATCAATTATTTCCGTAAGATTTGTCTGTGTATGTGACTGCCCCATCGTACCACGCCTTTTGTGATATAAATGTTAACGCTGTGTGCTCAATCAGGAAGTAATATTGAGGGGCACTTAAGCGTATTGTCGTCAGTTTTATTAAAAGGGGAATAACCGTCTACATACTGTTAAATTGCAAACTATAAATACAGTAAAAATCTATTTACTCTTTTACTATAATAGGTTAATTTGCTTGAATTTGCGAACATGCAGACACAATCGCTGATACGGAAAGCACTTTATAATAATGTTAAATAAAGTTTTATTTAAAACCACACCAAAGCAACCAAAAACAATTAAACTATACATTTTAAAGGTTCAGTTAAGTGGTTGACTTTTAAGTTATTATTGTTTTTCTATCTATACAATTTTGTTTATAGATTTTGCTCAATAAATAATTAACAGTTTTGTTGGAACAAAATAATGATCGGTTCGTCTATAAATGTCCCTTTAAATCTTGTGTCGGTTCGGCGCTTTTATCCGCGAATACCAACTCGTGTCATGTTTCAATATAAAAATATTATCATTCAGGTATGTAGATCTATGTTTGTTGATTTGTATACTCAAGTTACGGCGATGCTTTAAATATGCTTATTAAGAATATAAAATGGTCGAATAACACGGTCGAAATTGTAAATACACGTTGCTATACATTTTTTTCAAATCTGTTTTCTGTCTTAGGCGATTGAAATACATGTATTTATAACCAGTGATGTGTTTACATAGCGATCAATACATTACAGAACACTTTTCATCGAAAAACAAAGCCGCTCTTAATTGTAAACCTGTATAGTTGTCGTGCTTTGAAAGTTTCAAATTTCAAGTTTTTTATTGGAACATCGGCTGAATGCCTTAGACCATTTACAAACTCAAGTTAACACATTAAAGTCAAAGTACATCAGTACAATACAAACAAAATACCCTTTTTCATTTGGACTTTGGGCAGTAAAACATTCTTGTTTGGGACTATTAACTATACACACGGATAATACTTTTTTATGTAATAAAAAAACAGCATATGATATATCGTCACGTGTATAACTGTACATGGCAATGATATAGTCAATATTCCGGTGAAAATCGTTTTTGGAATTTTTTCAAACTGAGATATGGGTACTTTCCGTTATAGTTAATGAGAGCGAATATTTTTAGCCAGAGGCCAGCGGGGCTTATGTCATGGTCCTGTGTCCGTCGTGCGTGCGTCCGTGCGTGCGTCCGTGCGTGCGTTAACTTTTCCTTAAAACATCTTCTTCTCCTTAACTACTGGTCCAATTCTGATGAAATTTTACAGGAATGTTCCCGGGGTGAACCTCTTTCACATTTGTTCAAATTATGCCCCTGGGGTCAAATTTGACCCTGCCCCGGGGGTCACAGAAATGAAAATTTGCTAATATAAGGCCTATTTGGTGAAAACTTTCAAAATCTTCTCGTCCATAATCATTGGGCCTAGGGCTATCAAATTTGGTATGTAGAGACATCTAATTGACCTCTACCAAATTTCTTCAAATTTTGCTCCCGGGGTCAAATTTGACCCTGCCACGGGGATCACACAATTTAACATATGCTTATAAAAGGCCTATTTTGTAAAAAAAATTCAAAATCTTCTTGTCCATAACCATTGGGCCTAGGGCTATCAAATTTGGTATGTAGAGACATCTCATAGTCCGCTATCAAATTTCTTCAAATTATGCCCCTGGGGTCAAATTTGGCCCAGCCCGGGGGGTCACAAAATTGAACATATGCTTATTTTAGGCCTATTTTGTGAAAACTTTAAAAATCTTCTTGCCCATAACCCATGGGCCTAGATCTATCAAATGTGGTATGTAGAGACATCTAATAGTCCTCTTCTAAATTTCTTCAAATTATGCTCCTGGGGTCAAATTTGACCCTGCCTCGGGGTTCACAAAATTAAACATATGCTTATATAAGGTCTATTTTGTGAAAACTTTCAAAATCTTCTCGTCCTTACCCATTGGGTCTAGGTCTATCAAAATTGGTTTGTAGAGACATCTAATAGTCGTCTACCAAATTTCTTCAAATTATGCTCCCGGGGTCAAATTTGACCCTGCCCCGGGGGTCACAAAATTGAACATATGCTTATAAAAGGCCTATTTTGTGAAAGCTTTAAAAATCTTCTTGTCAATAACCTTTGGGCCTAGGTCTATCAAATTTGTTATGTAGAGACATCTAATAGTCCTCTAGCAAATTTCTTTAGAAATTATGCCCCTGGGGTGAAATTTGACCCTGCCCCGGGGGTCACAAAATTGAACATATGCTTATATAAGGCCTATTTTGTGAAAACTTTCAAAATCGTCACTTCCATAACCATTGGGCCTAGGTCTATCAAATTTGTTATGTAGAGAAATCTAATAGTCTTCTACCTCATTTCTTCAAATTATGCCCCTGGGGTCAAATTTGACCCTGCCCCGGGGGTCACACAATTTAACATATGCTTATAAAAGGCCTATTTTGTAAACACTTTCAAAATCTACTAGTCCATACCCATTGGGCCTAGGGCTAATAAATTTAGTATGTAGAAACATCTTATAGTCCTCTACCAAATTTCTTCAAATTATCCCCCTGGGGTCAAATTTGACCCTGCCCCGGGATCACAAAATTGAACATATGCTTATATAGGGTCTATTTTGTGAATACTTTTCAAATCTTTCTGTCCATAACCATTAGGCCTAGAGCTACCAAATTTGGTATGTAGTGACATCTTATAGTCGTCTACCAAGTTTTTTCAAATTATGCCCCAGGGGTCAAGTTTGACCCTGCCCCAAGGGTCACAAAATTGAACATATGCTTTTGTAAGGCCTATTTTGCTAATACTTCTAAAATATTCTTGTCCATAACTTTATCGCATACCGCTACCAAAGTTGATATGTAGTGACATGTAAAAGTTCTCTTCTTAGTTTGTTCAAATTATGCCCGTGGGATCAAATTTGAAACTGCCATGGGGGTCATAAATTTGAATATATTCTTATAAAGGTCTTATTTTTTGAAAACTTTCAAAATCTTCTTGTGCATTAACATTGGGGGTAGGGCTACCAAATTTGGTATTAGTGACATCTTATAGTCCTCGACCAAGTTTGTTCAAATTATGCCCCTGGGGTCAAGTTTGACCCTGCCCCGGGGGTCACAAAATTGAACATATGCTTATATAAGGCCTATTGTGGGAAAACTTTCAAAAATCTTCTTGTCTATAACCGTATGGTAAAGGGCTACCAAATTTGGTATGTCGTGACATGTAAGAGTTCTCTTCTTAGTTTGTTCAAATTATTCCCCTGGGGTAAAATTTGAAACTGCCCGGGGGGGGTCACACAATTGAATATATATTATAAAGGGCTTATTTTGTGAAAACTGTAAAAACTTTTTTTCCATAACCATTGGGTCTAGGGCTACCAAATTTGGTATTAGTGACAACTTATAGTTCTCTACCAAGTTTGTTCAAATTATGCCCCTGGAGTCAAATTTGACCCTGCCCCGAGGGTCACAAAATTGAACATACGCTTATATAAGGTCTTTTTCGTGAAAGCTTTAAAAATCTTCTTGTCCATAAACATTGGGCCTAGGGCTACCAAATTTGGTATGTAGTAAAATCTTATAGTTTTCTACCAAGTTTGTTCAAATTATGCCCCTGGGGTCAAATTTGACCTTGCCCCGGGGGAACACAAAATTGAACATATGCTTATATAAGGCCTATTTTGTGAAAACTTCAAAAATATTTCTGTCCATAACCATTCAGCCTAGGACTATCAAATTTGGTATGTAGTGATATCTTATAGTCCTCTACCAAATTTGTTCAAATTTTATCCCTGGGGTCAAATTTGAACCTGCCCCGGAGGTCACACAATTGAAAATATGCTTATATATTGCCTATTTTGTGAAAACTTAAAAAACGTCTTGTTCATAACCATTAGGCCTAGGGCTACACAATTTGGTATGTAGTGACATTGTAAAGTCCTCCACTTAGTTTGTTCAAATTATGCCCCAGGAGTCAAATTTGACCCGGCCCTGAGGGCCACATAATCGATTATATGCTTATATAGTGCCTATTTTGTAAAAACTTAAAACATTCTCTTGTCCTTAACCATAAGGCATAGGGCTACCAAATTTGGTATGTAGTGACATCTAACAGTTCTCTACTAAGTTTGTTCAAATTATGCCCCTGGGGTCAAATTTGACCCTGCCCGGGGGTCACACAACTGAACATACGCTTATATGGGGCCTATTTTGTGAAAACTTTAAAAATCTTCTTGTCCATAACCATTGGGCCTAGAGCTACCAAATTTGGTATGTAGTGACATCTTAAGAATCTCTACCAAATTTGTTCAAATAATGCCTCTGGGGTAAACTTTGACCCTGCCCTGGGGGTCACAAAATTGAATAAACGCTTATAAAGCGCCGATTTTGTGAATTCTTTAAAAATCTTCTTGCTGAAAACCATTCAGACTATTGCTACCAAATTTGGTATGCAGTAACATCGTATAGTCCTCTACCGAGTTTGTTCAAATTATGCCCTTTGGGTCAAATTTGACCCTGACCCGCGGGTCACAAAATTGAACATTATATACGCTTATATCTTGCTTATTTTGTGAAAACTTTAAAAATATTCTTGTCCTTAATTCTAGAACCTAGGGCTACCATATTTTGTATGTACATGTAGTGAGATATAGTAGTCCTCTAGAAAGTTTGCTCAAATTATGCCCCTGGCGTTAAATTTGACCAAGCCCAGGGGTCACAAAAGTGTACATGTGTTTAAATAGGGGCTATATTAAAGTATTTGCACATGCAGAGAATATTTCAATAGCCTTTTTTCAGCAGTGGAGCGATACAGGGCCATCATGGCCCTCTTGTTTATAAAAATGGACACCACTGGTGAATAAACACGTGCACGCTTGCAAATACACAAGGGTTACATTTGATGCGTGATCATGTGTAACGTTTTAACAAACATAAGCTGTATTTTCATTTCAAACGTGCTATATGAGATAAATAGGGTAAATCAGGTAGAGTGGTCACACATTTCATCCGCTGAAAAATGACACAAAAATTGAAAAATACCATTTACTGTTTAATCATTCAGACCAAACACGCATTACGTTAAGTAATATCATACAAAACAATAAATGCAATATCATAAACTTTTAAATCATTTAGATCATAAATACACGTGAATTAAGTTATAGCATACACAACAATCAATACATTATTATTTACTGTGTAATCGTCAGATCATAAACTCACGCAAATTAAAGTAATAGCATTAAAAACAATTAAAAACAAAAGCATTTACTTTGCAATCTGTAAGACCATTTACACGCGTACATTAAGTAATAGCATACCACAACAATCAACACAATATCATTTACGGCGTAATCTGTAAGATCATAAACACACGCACATTAAGTAATGGCATACGAAACAATTAACACAATATCATTTACGGTGTAATCTGTAAGATCATTAACACACGCACATTAAGTAATAGCATACGAAACAATCAACACAATATCATTTACGGTGTAATCTGTAAGATCATAAACACACGCACATTAAGTAATAGCATACGAAACAATCAACACAATATCATTTGCGGTGTAATCTGTAAGATCATAAACACACACACATTAAGTAATAGCATACGAAACAATCAACACAATATCATTTACGGTGTAATCTGTAACATCATAAACACACGCACATTAAGTAATAGCATACGAAACAATCAATAAAATTTTATTTACTGTGTAATCCGTCAGATCATACACACACAAACATTAAGTAATAGAATACCAAACCATTCATACAATATCATTAAATGTGTTATCCTTCAAATCATACACACGCGCCGTTGAGGGGCGAACAGAAAGAAACTTTATATTGGTCATAGACATATGGACGATGGTCCACCGTCGCCCAACTAAAAATAGCATGTAAAACCAAGTATGCGCATGCTCAGTGGCGGGCGCAGTAAATGGTTAAAGTGAAAGTAGATGTCGCCGCCATTTTGAGGGGAACGTCTCTTTTCCATTGTCTGAAATGTCTCTTTTCCATTGTCTGCAAAAAGGCAGTGAAACACCAAATTACGCAACTTTTTTTTTTATTCAGCAAAACAGTTCAACGCTAAATTGTTTGTGCATGATGTTTAAAAGATTTAAGTTACATTTAAAAGCGAATACGTTTGTTCGCAATATGTACGGTACCGACGGACTAATACATTTAAAACAAATAGTCTATTTGTTTAGTTCTTTCCTTCTAGAAGTCTAGCCACGGCGTGAGAAAATAATATTTCAAATTGCATTCGTTAGCACACCTAATCCTTTACCACTAAAGATTATTATAAAATCGAGTGTGTTGTTGTAGTTTATTTACATGTCGTTCCCGCGTCTTCACAACTACATTTGGTTTCGACCTGGTTATAAAATCGAATTATTGTTCTTGACTATAAATAGTCTATAGTCTTTACTAAAAGTCGAATATGGCCACAGTAAATAACACTGAAAATCGCACCATCGTTCCTTTCTGAAAGTCGACTATGGCCACAGTAAATGACTCTTAAAATGAGACCATCGTTCATTACTGCAAGTCGAATATGGCCACAGTAAATGACTCTTAAAATGACACCATCGTTCATTACTGCAAGTAAACTATGGCCACAGTAAATGACTCTTAAAATAACACCATCGTTCATTACTCAAAGTCGACTATGGCCACAGTAAATGACTCTTAAAATGACACAATCGTTCATTACTAAAAGTCGACTATGGCAACAGTAAATGACTCTTAAAATGACACCCATCGTTAATTACTACAAGTCGACTATGGCCACAGTAAATGACTCTTAAAATAACACCCATCGTTCATTACTACAAGTCGACTATGGCCACAGTAAATGACTCTTGAAATGACACCATCGTTCATTACTGAAAGTCGACTATGGCCACAGTAAATGACTCTTAAAATGACACCATCGTTCATTAATGAATGTCGACTATGGCCACAGTAAACGACTCTTAAAATGACACCATCGTTCATTACTACAAGTCGACTATGGCCACAGTAAATGACTCTAAAAATGACACCATCGTTCATTACTGAAAGTCGACTATGGCCACAGTAAATGACTCTGAAAAAGACACCATCGTTCATTAATGAATGTCGACTATGGCCACAGTAAACGACTCTTAAAATGACACCATCGTTCATTACTGAAAGTCGACTATGGCCACAGTAAATGACACTTAAAATGACACCATCGTTCATTACTTAAAGTCGACTATGGCCACAGTAAATGACTCTTAAAATGACACCATCGTTCATTACTGCAATTCGATTATGGCCACAGTAAATGACTCTTAAATTGACACCATCGTTCATAACTGCAATTCGACTATGGCCACAGTATATGACTCTTAAAATAAGACCATCGTTCATTACTGCAAGTCGACTATGG
The DNA here is from genome assembly GCF_020536995.1 of Dreissena polymorpha. Lineage (NCBI taxonomy): Eukaryota > Metazoa > Mollusca > Bivalvia > Myida > Dreissenidae > Dreissena > Dreissena polymorpha. Next base: position 59,510,564 of record NC_068358.1, on the reverse strand, counting down.
CCACAGCAAATGACTCTTAAAATGACACCATCGTTCATTACTGCAAGTCGACTATGGCCACAGTAAGTGACTCTTAAAATGACCCCATCGTTCATTACTGCAAGTCGACTATGGCCACAGTAAATGACTCTTAAAATCGACTATGGCAACAGAAAATGACTCTTAAAATGACACCATCGTTCAATACTAAAAGTCGACTATGGCCACGGTAAATGACTCTTATAATAACACCATCGTTCATTACTGAAAGTCGACTATGGCCACAGTAAATGACTCTTAAAATAACACCATCGTTCATTACTTCAAGTCGACTATGGCCACAGTAAATGACTCTTAAAATGACACCATCGTTCATTACTTCAATTCGACTATGGCCACAGTAAATGACTCTTAAAATGACACGACCGTTCATTTCTGGCAGTCGACTATGGCCACAGTAAATGACTCTTCAAATGACACCATCGTTCATTACTTCAATTCGACTATGGCCACAGTAAATGACTCTTAAAATGACACCATCGTTCATTAATGGCAGTCGACTATGGCCACAGTAAATGACTCTTGAAATGTCACCACTGCTCATTACTGAAAGTCGACTATGGCCACAGTATATGTCTCTTAAAATGACACCATCGTTCATTACTGCAAGTCGACTATGGCCACAGTAAATGACTCTTAAAATGAAACCACCGTTCATTACTGGAAGTCGACTATGGCCACAGTAAATGACTCTTAAAATGTCACCACTGTTCATTACTGCAAGTCGACTATGGCCACAGTAAATGACTCTTAAAATGACACCATCGTTCATTACTGCTATTCGACTATGGCCACAGTAAATGACTCTTAAAATGAGACCATCGTTCATTACTGCAAGTCGACTATGGCCACGGTAAATGACTCTTAAAATGACACCATCGTTCATTACTGCAAGTCGACTATGGCCACAGTAAATGACTCTTAAAATAACACCATCATTCATTACTAAAGGTCGACTATGGCCACCGAAATGACTCTTAAAATGACACCATCGTTCAATACTAAAAGTCGACTATGGCCACAGTAAATGACTCTTAAAATGACACCATCGTTCATTACTGCAAGTCGACTATGGCCACAGTAAATGACTCTTAAAATAACACCATCATTCATTACTAAAGGTCGACTATGGCCACAGTAAATGACTCTTAAAATGACACCACCGTTCAATACTAAAAGTCAACTATGGCCACAGTAAATGACTCTTAAAATGACACCATCGTTCATTACTGCAAGTCGACTATGGCCACAGTAAATGACTCTTAAAATAACACCATCATTCATTACTAAAGGTCGACTATGGCCACAGTAAATGACTCTTAAAATGACACCATCGTTCAATACTAAAAGTCAACTATGGCCACAGTAAATGACACTTAAAATAACACCATCGTTCATTACTGAAAGTCGACTATGGCCACAATAAATGACTCTTAAAATGACACCATCGTTCATTACTGCAAGTCGACTATGGCCACAGTAAATGACTCTTCAAATGACACCATCGTTTATTACTTCAATTCGACTATGGCCACAGTAAATGACTCTTGAAATGTCACCACTGCTCATTACTGCAATTCGACTATGGCTACAGTATATGTCTCTTAAAATGACACCATCGTTCATTACTGCAAGTCGACTATGGCCACAGTAAATGACTCTTAAAATGAAACCACCGTTCATTACTGTAAGTCGACTATGGCCACAGTAAATGACTCTTTAAATGTCACCACTGCTCATTACTGCAAGTCGACTATGGCCACAGTAAATGACTCTTAAAATGACACCATCGTTCATTACTGCAAGTCGACTATGGCCACAGTAAATGACTCTTAAAATGACACCATCGTTCATTACTGTAAGTCGACTATGGCCAGAGAAAATGACTCTTAAAATGACACCATCGTTCATTACTGCAATTCGATTATGGCCACAGTAAATGACTCTTAAATTGACACCATCGTTCATAACTGCAATGCGACTATTGCCACAGTATATGACTCTTAAAATAAGACCATCGTTCATTACTGCAAGTCGACTATGGCCACGGTAAATGACTCTTAAAATGACACCATCGTTCATTACTGCAAGTCGACTATGGCCACAGTAAATGACTCTTAAAATAACACCATCGTTCATTACTAAAGGTCGACTATGGCCACCGAAATGACTCTTCAAATGACACCATCGTTCATTACTGAAAGTCGACTATGGCCACAGTAAATGTAAAAGTTCATATTTCCGTATTAATGGCTATATGGCGGATAAGAGCGCCTATGTGGTTTGCCTAAATCTCGTTCACAATTTTGTATTAATGCTTATAATGGCATAAGAGCGCCTTTGTCTTTATACAAAATCTCGTTCACATTTTCGTATAAATGCTTAAAACTAGATAATAGGGGTTATTTACTGTGGACATAGTCGACTTTCAGAAATGAACGATAGTGTCATTTTAAGAGTCATTTACTGTTGCCATAGTCGACTTGCAGTAATGAACAGTGGTGACATTTTAAGAGTCATTTACTGTGGCCATAGTCGACTTGCATTAAATTACGATGGTGTCATTTTAAGAGTCATTTACTGTGGCCATAGTCGACTTGCAGTAATGAACAGTGGTTACATTTTAAGAGTCATTTACTGTGGCCATAGTCGACTTTCAGAAATGAACGATAGTGTTATTTTAAGAGTCGTTTACTGTGGCCATAGTCGACTTTCAGTAATGTACGATGGTGTCATTTTAAGAGTCATTTACTGTGGCCATAGTCGACTTTTAGTAATGAACTATGGTGTCATTTTAAGAGGCATTTACTGTGGCCATAGTCGACTTTCAGTAATGAACGATGGTGTCATTTGAAGAGTCTTTTACTGTGGCCATAGTCAAATTTCAGTAATGAACGATGGTGTCATTTTAAGAGTCATTTACTGTGGCCATAGTCGACTTGCAGTAATGAACAGTGGTGACATTTTAAGAGTCATTTACTGTGGCCATAGTCGACTTTTAGTAATGAACGATAGTGTTATTTTAAGAGTCATTTATTGTGGCCATAGTCGATTTTTAGTAATGGACGATGGTGTCATTTTAAGGGTCATTTACTGAGGCCATAGTCGACTTGCAGTAATGAACGATGGTCTCATTTTGAAAGTCATTTACTGTGGCCATAGTCGACTTGCAGTAATGAACGATGGTGTTATTTTAAGAGTCATATACTGTGGCCATAGTCGAAGTGCAGTAATGAACAGTGGTGACATTTTAAGAGTCATTTACTGTGGCAATTGTCGACTTACAGTAATGAACGATGGTGTCATTTCACGAGTCATTTACTGTGGCCATAGTCGACTTGTAGTAATGAACGATGGTGTCATTTCAAGAGTCATTTACTGTGGTCATAGTCGACTTTCAGTAACGAACGATGGTGTCATTTTAAGAGTCATTTACTGTGGCCATAGTCGAATTGCAGCAATGAACAGTGGTGACATTTTAAGAGTCATTTACTGTGGCCATTGTCGACTTCCAGTAATGAACGGTGGTGTCATTTTAAGAGTCATTTACTGTGGCCATAGTCGAATTGCAGTAATGACCGATGGTGTCATTTTAAGAGTAAATTACTGTGGCCATTGTCTACTTGCAGTAAGGAACGATGGTGTCATTGTAAGAGTCATTTACTGCGGCCATAGTCGACTTTCAGTAATGAACGATAGTGTTTTTTTAAGAGTCATTTATTGTGGTCATAGTCGACTTTTAGTAATGAACGATGGTGTCATTTTAAGGGTCATTTACTGTGGCCATAGTCTACTTTTAGTAATAAACGACGGTGTTATTTTAAGAGTCATTTACTGTGGCCATAGTCGACTTGCAGTAATGAACGATGGTGTCATTTTAAGAGTCATATACTGTGGCCATAGTCGAATTGCAGTAATGAACAGTGGTGCCATTTAAAGAGTCATTTACTGTGGCAATTGTCGACTTGCAGTAATGAACGATGGTGTCATTTTACGAGTCATTTACTGTGGCCATAGTCGACTTGTAGTAATGAACGATGGTGTCATTTTAAGAGTCATTTACTGTGGTCATAGTCGACTTTCAGTAACGAACGATGGTGTCATTTTAAGAGTCATTTACTGTTGCCATAGTCGAATTGCAGTAATGAACAGTGGTGACATTTTAAGAGTCATTTACTGGCCATATTCGACTTCCAGTAATGAACGGTGGTGTCATTTTAAGAGTCATTTACTGTGGCCATAGTCGAATTGCAGTAATGAACGATGGTGTCATTTTAAGAGTAATTTACTGTGGCCATAGTCGACTTGCAGTTATGAACGATGGTCTCATTTTGAGAGTCATTTACTGTGGCCATAGTCGAATTTCAGTAATGAACGATGGTGTTATTTTATGAGTCATTTACTGTGGCCATAGTCGACTGTAAGTAATGAACGATGGTGTCATTTTAAGAGTCATTTACTGTGGCCATAGTCGACTTTTAGTAATGAACGATGGTGTCATTTTAAGAGTCTTTTACTGTGGCCATAGTCGACTTGCAGTTATGAACGATGGTGTCATTTAAAGAGTCATTTACTGTGGCCATAGTCGACTTGCAGTAATGTACGATGGTGTAATTTTAAGAGGCATTTACTGTGGCCATAGTCGACTAGCAGTAATGAACGATGGTGTCATTTTAAGGGTCATTTACTGTGGCCATAGTCGACTTTTAGTAATGAACGATGGTGTTATTTTAAGAGTCATTTACTGTGGCCATAGTCGACTTGCAGTAATGAACAATGGTGTCATTTTAAGAGTCATTTACTGTGGCCATTGTCGACTTGTAGTAATGAACAATTGTGTCATTTAACGAGTCATTTACTGTGGCCATTGTCGACTTGTAGCAATGAACGATGGTTTTATTTTAAGAGTCATTTACTGTAGCCATAGTCGAATTGCAGTAATGAACGATGGTGTCATTTAAAGAGTCATTTACTGTGGCCATAGTCGACTTGCAGTAATGAACGATGGTGTCATTTTAAGAGTCATCTACTGTGGCAATAGTCGACTTTCAGTAATGAACGATGGTGTCATTTTAAGAGTCATTTACTGTTGCCATAGTCGAATTGCAGTAATGAACGATGGTGTCATTGTAAGAGTCATTTACTGCGGCCATAGTCGACTTTCAGTAATGAACGATAGTGTTTTTTTAAGAGTCATTTATTGTGGTCATAGTCGACTTTTAGTAATGAACGATGGTGTCATTTTAAGGGTCATTTACTGTGGCCATAGTCTACTTTTAGTAATAAACGACGGTGTTATTTTAAGAGTCATTTACTGTGGCCATAGTCGACTTGCAGTAATGAACGATGGTGTCATTTTAAGAGTCATATACTGTGGCCATAGTCGAATTGCAGTAATGAACAGTGGTGACATTTAAAGAGTCATTTACTGTGGCAATTGTCGACTTGCAGTAATGAACGATGGTGTCATTTTACGAGTCATTTACTGTGGCCATAGTCGACTAGTAGTAATGAACGATGGTGTCATTTTAAGAGTCATTTACTGTGGTCATAGTCGACTTTCAGTAACGAACGATGGTGTCATTTTAAGAGTCATTTACTGTGGCCATAGTCGAATTGCAGTAATGAACAGTGGTGACATTTTAAGAGTCATTTACTGGCCATAGTCGACTTCCAGTAATGAACGGTGGTGTCATTTTAAGAGTCATTTACTGTGGCCATAGTCGAATTGCAGTAATGAACGATGGTGTCATTTTAAGAGTAATTTACTGTGGCCATAGTCGACTTGCAGTTATGAACGATGGTCTCATTTTGAGAGTCATTTACTGTGGCCATAGTCGAATTTCAGTAATGAACGATGGTGTTATTTTAAGAGTCATTTACTGTGGCCATAGTCGACTGTAAGTAATGAACGATGGTGTCATTTTAAGAGTCATTTACTGTGGCCATAGTCGACTTTTAGTAATGAACGATGGTGTCATTTTAAGAGTCTTTTACTGTGGCCATAGTCGACTTGTAGTTATGAACGATGGTGTCATTTAAAGAGTCATTTACTGTGGCCATAGTCGACTTGCAGTAATGTACGATGGTGTAATTTTAAGAGTCATTTACTGTGGCCAAAGTCGACTAGCAGTAATGAACGATGGTGTCATTTTAAGAGTCATTTACTGTGGCCATAGTCGACTTTTAGTAATGAACGATGGTGTTATTTTAAGAGTCATTTACTGTGGCCATAGTCGAATTGCAGTAATGAACGATGGTGTCATTTTAAGATTCATTTACTGTGGCCATAGTCGACTTTAAGTAATGAACGATGGTGTCATTTTAAGAGTCTTTTACTGCGGCCATAGTTGACTAGCAGTAATGAACGATGGTGTCATTTTAAGAGACATTTACTGTGGCCATAGTCGACTTGCAGTAATGAACAGTGGTGACATTTTAAGTCATTTACTGTGGCCATAGTCGACTTGCAGTAATGAACGATCGTGTCATTTTAAGAGTCATTTACTGTGGCCATATTCGACTTGCAGTAATGAACAGTGCTGACATTTTAAGAGTAATTTACTGTGGCCATAGTCGACTTTCAGTGATGAACGATGGTGTCGTTTTAAGAGTCATTTACTGTGGCCATAGTCGACTTTTAGAAATGAACGATGGTGTTATTTTAAGAGTCATTTACTGTGGCCATAGTCGACTTGCAGAAATGAACAATGGTGTCATTTTAAGAGTCGTTTACTGTGGCCATAGTCAACTTACAGTAATGAACAATGGTGTAATTTTAAGATTCATTTACTGTGGCCATAGTCGACTTGTAGTATTAGACGTAGGTGTCATTTAAAGAGTCATTTACTGTGGCCATAGTCGACTTGCAGTAATGAAAAATGGTGTCTTTTTAAGAGTCATTTACTGTGGCCTTAGTCGACTTGCAGTAATGAACGATGGGGACATTTTAAGAGCCATTTGCTGTGGCCATAGTCGACTTTCAGTAATGAACGATGGTGTCATTTTAAGAGTTATTAACTGTGGCCATAGTCTACTTGCAGTAATGAACAATTGTGTCATTTAAGAGTCATTTGCTGTGGTCATAGTCGACTTTCATTTATGAAAAGTGGTGGCATTTTAAGAGTCATTTACTGTAGCTATATTTGACTTGCAGTAACGAAAAATTGTTTCATTTTCAGAGTCATTCACTGTGGCCATAGTCGACTTGAAGAAATGAGCAATGTTGTCATTTTAATAGTTATTTACTGTGGCCTTAGTCGACTTGCAGTAGCGCTCATCACATGCACGCGCACTATCAAGTTGCCTGATTATATATTTATTATCGATGTACATTAAACTTATAAACCATACGTGTAGTTTATTTATTTATTAAGTACACCATACACATCCATATTTGACCATTGCAGATAGAAGACTAGTACCAGTACATATAATTTCATTCGTATTTAAGAATGAAATTTATGTTATTACTATTTACTTTTTATCTTTTAGTCCTCCGACGTCTTTCTAAAACTTAATGTTTTATAACCGGTCTTTCTCTTCCATAACCGGTCTTTCTCGTCTATGGCCATACAACTATTTTCCATAGCCGAAACAGCCAATCGAAACAGGGGACTAAACAGCCAATGGAATCAGGAAAATGGAAAAGAGTGTTTCCCCATTTTGAGTGGTTGGTAAACTGTGGTTTGTGTCCAAATAATTAGACGGTATCTTTTGTATATTGACCCCATACTTATGTTGTCATTGCATATATTTTTATTAATGGGTTTCGACCCGTAGCCTTGTGTTCGCACTACATCATGTTCGCCTTGGGTTCTGTTAACCCTTCGATTCAGTGAAAGTAATAAACGGAGAAAAAAAAACATTTTTTTAAATTGTATTATTCATAACAGTAACACAATTGTATTGGTTTTGTGTTGTACATATTTGATATCTGATACGCAAACATATTCTTGAAGTGAAATATTTTGCCAACAATAGTTCTTCCCCATAGTAAATACTGGAAACCATACATTATCCTACCGCACCCCAAATTCGACGATGTTCTATTTATATTGATTAAATGGATGATTATTGTCTTTGAATCATTTCAAAGTAATACAGCCGAGTTTAAAATTATTATTTTCTGCTATTAAACATTTCATTATTTCTTTCATTATTTGCTAAATATTGCTTCATGTAACCGTTACATCGTCGAATTTCGGTCCATTACATTCGATTCTTTACACCCTTCGAATTTGGGTCACACTGGGATATTGCATACATGCATCTAGTCCAAATTTTTGACGCTCTTAAATATTAAGCTACTTTTTATATGGGTAAAGTATCTCGCGCGTCTTATAAATAAGACTAACATGCATCATGCAGAGATCTCCCTCTGGTTTAGTTCAAACCTGTATATTTTAGTTTGATTGCATAGGACTTATTTGAAAAAGCTGTAAATTTTGTTTCCGGTGCCTAGAACCAGTACTTAGTGTCTATAGGGAAGATCTAAAGAACGCTTTCACAGTGGGGATCGAACCCGTGACCTCCTGGTTGCTAGGCGGACACCATATCCTTTACGCCACAGCTACTTCAGGGTTTGGGGTAACAGTACAGTTTGTCAAGGTATTCCGAATCATTAGGCATTCTGAATCCACATTTTCATTTAAAAAGTCTTAACGTTTGGTATGCGATTTGAATGGTTATTGTTGTTTCTAAAAATTTAATCCCCCAGCCTGTAAAGAATGAAGAATCATTGTTTTTGATGAAAATGTTGATTCAGAATGCCTAATGATACCTGTACCCTGAGGCGGGGGAAATAGGGCATCATTAAAAAAAAAATTTGGACTTTAAACCAAACATGAGAAACAATATAATATGTTTTTTTAATCACCGCCAAATTAAATACATAACAATTCTATTTAGTTTTAAACATTTTAAACTTGACAATTCTGGGTCTAGGGCAATTAATTTGCTTGAGTGTCGGGTGAATTTTTATCTGGGGAAAAATTAATACTTTTTTGTTGAGGGAATGGGGCCTTATTTTGGCCAAGTCTTGAATCGTTATAAGACGGTATATAATATTATATTTACCTGTCAATAATATCTGCAAGGGGGGTTAGACAGTATAGATTGATATTTACATACATGGTCACTCTTAATGTCACTCAAATAGATAAAGTAATCAGTATTGCTATTTAATGGTATGTTTTTTTCATGAGAATAAACTTAAGGTTAATAGTGATTACTTTGTAAAATAAAACAAAGCATGTGCAAATATTGCAATAAAATATTCATTTTTAACACCATTTAAAAAAAGTTAACAATATCTATACACATTCCTTGGTATTTTACCCTAGCATAACAGCTTCAATCACATAATCATTATTTCAATCAATTAACTGGGTCCGTTATCTCATCATCTCTTAATGAATCATATATATTGATAGCCACCTGCTTCGTACACATTTCAAACTAATATTTCAGACACCAAACGCAAAGCCTATCCCAAGGCAATGCCCCATTTGCGTGGTAAAAGGCAACACGACTGTGTACCTCCGGGTAACAGACCACGTTCGCTGGGTGCAAGCGCTGACGGCAGACCCCGTGAAGCCGTTGATGTCAGAGGCACGTGCTAAGACCGGTCGGAAAGTGAAGAAGACAAAGCCGAGGAATTACTACTCTTGCTGGCTGTGCGACCGGTCGGTGATTGACCGGCTGCGTCATCTAGAACAGGAGCACAAAATGGAGGCTGGGACATTCAATTTTGTTTACACAAGAGGGCCGTTTCCGGAAAGTAAGTGTTAAATTGTGTTCGTGTGGTTTTTGTATTTAATTTCTCATATTTCTATCAATGTCTAATACAAAACCATACCAAACGATTTGTAACTTTTACATTTAAACGTCATTTACTGGACGCGAAAACTTCAGGAAAGGTGACCAGCAGACTCGCCACTCATGATGACTCGGCATAGGAGGATGAGAAGGTGGAGGATGAGGAGGAGGAGGAAGAGGACTTTTCATTCCTAATGCCGAAATACTGCCTGAGCCTGGAACCCAATGCAAGGGTGATGCATGGTCGGAGAAGCTGCAAGTAACAATATGGATTGCTTATATAGTGTAAAGTTTTGAGTCCGTTTTCGGGGTAGAACCAGTACTTGGTGCATTAAGCCCTGTTTTCCCAGATTTTTTTTTAATTATATACATTTCAATTGATAGTCATTATTATTGTTACATGTATATATATTAAAAACCGTGAGGAAATATATAGTACATTAAAATTTAAGATAAATATTATTTATTTATAATACTTTGGAATTACTGGTTGTTAGTTAAATTATATGCGATTTCACCATCTAGCATAGAATATCATCCAATAATACTTGTTGCAGTTTCAATCGTTGACTCATATGTAGACTACATGTTCCTGCGGAGCAGGCCAGGTGGGTTGGCAAACGAGTCGAAAACACAAGAGGTCAACATGAAGATCAACCGGTTCCTGGCCCTGTCTGGCTACTTGGAAGGAGTGGTGTTGAGTGACATGCTGTTGTGGATGGGCCATATGGAGGTCCACGACAGTTCCTCAACACCACTCACCAGCTGAAGACGGTGCGGAATGCACTAACGGCAATCAAGAACTTCCTGAAGTGGTGCGAGGGAATGGTCTAGCGGACGCCCGCACATTGAACAATGTAAGCGTAAACTTAGGATTTGATTTATGTAAATTATTCATTCTTCTTGGACATCTACTTATTAATGTTTTGGCGTTGGCGTCTTTCTGTCTGTTCTTCCGTCCATCTTTCCGTCCGTCCAGCACTTTTGTGTCGAGAGCCATATCTTGAAAGTGCTTTGGCCGATTTCATTGAAACTTGGTATGAGTATATATATGGATAAGAGGACGATGCACGCCAAATGGCATTGTACACAGTCTGTTAATTACGGGGTTTTGGCCCTTTGTATCTTGAAAAAATGCTTTTTTGAGTGTCAAATATAACACTTTTGTGTCCAGAAGCATATTGGCGGGGGATATCAATTTAACAAATTTGCTTGTTTAGCTTTATTTTTTTTTCGGCCGATCTCCTTCTCACAGGCTTCCTGACCTCAACCTGCCTGGATAAGAGCCGTCGCGAGGTTGTTCGGAGGGTAGAGGAGAGTGCGGCCATCCTGACGGACGCAAACCTGGAGCGCCACTTCACTGAGAGTGAGCATGTAGTGAAAACGATCAAGGTGATCCAGGAGCCCCCAGCTGGCACACCTGAAAGATATTCGGGGAATAATCATTTAACTGATAGCGCTCTATAACGCCTCCTGAACTGGCAAGTATACAAACCTGAGGGTATGTAATATAAATAAGCCTAGTATTGATTCGAAAAGATAACCCTACATTACTTTTCAGACCAGAGTTGTTTTTCAGTAGCAATTGCATAGAATTGAATGAAACTTGAAGTTAATAGGCATTAAAATTGGGTTTATTTAAGTATACAACAAAGCTGTTCGCCTGTTAATTGACCGACTTGTCTTATGTATAATATTTTTACCAGATTGTTACCTTGAAGACAGATAAACTATAATGCAAAAGTTCATTTTGACATTCCAAATTGGGGAAAGGCCTTGAAGCCATTGTAAAATTAAACTGTTATGGCCCCTTAATTGATTGAAAATGTCAAATTTCTGTCTGCATATGTTGGTGTATGAATTTAGTGAAATTCAAATTAGATCAAATTTGTTATCATTTTTCAGTGGTTCTTGCATAAGAGTCATCAGGATGATTTAGTCATTTCAGAGATGTACCCTTTATAGCTCAACTTGAGTTATTGTTGCTGGTCTTTGTCTGTTTTGCGATGTGTGTCTATATGTCAACATTTTTACTTAAACAATATCTCCTACTAAACCTTTGGACAAAGCTTGATGAAACTGGCAGGAATATTCCTGGCATGAAGCTCCTTCAATGTTGCTCCAAGAATTGTTTTCCATGAAATCCTTGTTGCCCTGGCAACCAAAAGGAAAAACTTAAAAAATCTACTCTGAAACTGCAAGGCCTTGGGCTGAGATATTTAGCATGAAACATTGTGTGGTGGACCTTTACCTGTGGGCAAGTCGATTTTTTGTCGAGCCCACTTATGGAGAGCTCGACATATTTGTCACAGTTGGCGGTTTGGTGTATGTGGATCAGTCCGTCAGTATGAAAGTCCGGGTTAGGCTTGTCTGGAGCGTAAGTCTGTTATTGATTGGAGGAATTTCAAATAACTTACAATAAATGTTCACAATCATGACACGGCCGGTCACTGCTCAAGAAAACGTCAATATCTCAAAGGTCAAGGTCACACTTTGAGTTCAAATGTCAAAAATGGCCATAAATGACCTTGTCTGGGCCATTATTATGTCATTCATTGTCAGAATTAAATTCAATTTAAAATCATGTGTCACCATAATTTGACGGTGTTGCATGGGAAGGAATAATGTCGAAATCTCGAAGGTCAAGGTCACACTTTTAGTTCAAAAGTAAAAAATGGCCATAAATGAGCTTGTCCGGGCCATAACTGTGTCATTCATTGTAAGATTTTAAAATCATTAAGCACATTTGTTCACCATCACTCGACGGTGTGTCATAAGAATGAATTACGTCAAAATCTCCAAACTCAAGATTACACTTAAGAGTTCAAAGGTTAATTGGTGGGACTTGTACCATGATTGTTCAAACTATGTTCCTGGGGTCAAAATTGCCCCACTGGGGAGGGAAATGTAATTTCCTTATTAGTATATTAAAAAACCTCAAAAACAAAATTTTTCTCATAAATCACAAGGCCTAGAGCAAAGATATTTGGCATGAAAGTTCATCTTGTGGACCTTCACCAAGATTGTTCAAGTATCATTGGATCATATTTGCCCCACCCTCGGATCAAATTTGTTTTCCTTCTATAATATATATATAATGAACACTTAAAAATATTCTTCTCAAAAACTGCAGTGCGAACATACATATTTTGCATAAAACATCATCTGGTGAACTTCTATACAGATTTTTAAAATTATCAGCTGGGGGTACCAATGATAAATTCATTGAATTTACCTGCTAAGATTCATTTGCTTTGTGGAAATGCAATAACTTGCAATGTTTTTAAAGTGATTGAATGGTTCAACATTAACTTAAAATTAAAAAGAAAAAAACTATTTCATACATCATATTATACTTATAAAAAGCCATAATTGTAATGCTTTCATGGAAAAAAATGAATGTTTGCTTAATTTTCAAAAATATTAATAAATCTTTAATGTTGAGGATTCTTCATAAAGGTTTTACGTGTGCACAGAATGTTATGGTAATCTCCAAAGCATTCCCATTACAAAATACATCCGATGTCTATGGATAAGTTATTTTTATGCCCCCTTTCGAAGAAAAGGGGGTATATAGTTTTCGCACTGTCTGTCAGTCTGTCACACTTTTCGTGTCCGCTTTCTAATTCAAATAATTTTCATTCGATCTTTACCAAACTTGGTCAGAAGTTGTGTCTAGACAATATCTAGGTCAAGTTCGAATTTGGGTCATGCCGGGTCAAAAACTAGGTCACGGGGTCACTTAGTGCATTTCAAGGATTTAGCATGGTGTCTGCTCTCTAATTGAAGTAGTTTGCATCAACATTCATGCGCCTGTCAAGTATCGGGCATTCAGCGTGAGAGTCGCGCATTTACGCAGCAAAACACCCTCTCACACAGCCAAATCTTATGCTCTCCTTTTTTTATACGCCCGTTTTTAAAAACGGGACGTATTATAGTTTCACCCTTGGCGGACGGCGTCCACAGCAGTGTCCGCTCTCTAATTTAAATAGTTTTCATCCGATCTTCACCAAACTTGGTCAGAAGTTGTGTCTAGACAATATCTATGTCAAGTTAAAATATGGGTCATGCCGGGTCAAAAACTAGGTCACGAGGTCACTTAGTGCATTTCAAGGATTTAGCATGGTGTCTGCTTTCTAATTGAAGTAGATTTCACCCGATCTTCACCAAATTTGGTCAGAAGTTGTGTCTAGATGATATGTAGGTCAAGTTGGAATATGGGTCATGCAGGGTCAAAAACGAGGTCACAAGGTCACATATTGCATTTCAAGTATTTAGCATGGTGTCCGCTCTCTTATTGAAGTAGTTTTCATATGATCTTCACCAAATTTAGTCAGATGTTATACTAAATGATATCTAGGTCAAGTTTAAATATGGGTCATGCCGGGTCAATAACTAGGTCTCGAGGTCACTTAGTGCATTTCAAGCATTGAGCATGGTGTCCAAAACCTTCGAAAGGGCATATCTTGTGACAGTTTGGCACTCTTGTTTAAAACTGACGATGCATGAAACTATTTTCACTCATATTTTTTATGTAATTTAAATGCCAAAATTTAGAAAATGCATATGAATGTGAAACGAAACTGTAAGTAAGTAAATAGTGTTACAGTTACTGTACAAACAACCCATTTTTCAAAAGAAGCATTTTTTTTGTAAACTGTACTGATGGTTTTGCTAGTTATGCCATAGGTTGTTGATAACTCGCGTTTGTTCAGCTAATTTCATTATTTCTTTTATAGCCATTAATGTGTTATCATGGTCATTGACGTGAACAAAAGCAAACTGTTATTTTTACAGCATCCAGTAAAAATACCCATATTGTAAATCACACGGGTACTACTGCTCTAATGTTTGATCAAGAATGCATCTAATGGATAATCAAACTAGTGGTTTCACTCAATTGATTTTTGCATATATAGGTAGGTGTACCTAGAGATTGAGCTGGAGACAGTGAAGGTGCTGACCTCTGTGTGGAACACTTAGAAGCTGGCAAGTTTTCATATTGAAGGGTATGGTTCCCAACCGCCCATCACACACAGAATGAAGCTTGTCGTCTTCCGCAGTAAAAACTGGTTAGTGCTCCACAATGCGATACCTGGTTCATATGTTTGTTGCTTGAGTATTAATTATTATTATCAAGATTATCTTGTTTTATATTTCTTGATTATTTGCTATTATATCCCCAGAAACATAGTATAGTGGGGTATATAGGAGTGACCTTGTCTGTCTGTCGATGGCTCTGTATTAAGTGTCCCCTCTCTAATTCAAGGTGTTTATTGGATCTTCACCAAACTTGGTCATAAGTTGTATGTAGATGATGTCTAGGTCAAGTTTGAATAGAGGTCATGCCGGGTCAAAAACTAGGTCACGGGTTCACTTAGTGCGTTTAAAACATTCATCATGCTGTCCGCTCTGTAATTTAAGTAGTTTTCATCCAATCTTCACCAAACTTGGTTAGAATTTTATCTAGATGATCTCTAGGCCAAGTTTTAACATGGGCAATGCCGGACTAAAAACTAGGTCACAGGGTCACTTTGTGCGTTTTTTAGCATTCAGTATGGTATCTGCTCTCTAATTCAAGTAGTTTTCATCCGATCTTCTCCAAACTTGGTCAGAAGTTTAATCTAGATGATCTCTAGGCCAACTTCAAACGTGGGCCATGCCTGGCCGAAAAATTAGGTCACATTGATTTTGACTTTAGGTCCTATAACACTGGCTTGCGACACCTGTCGACAGGCTTTCAACACAAATTTTTGGAATAAATAGTGACTGAATATCTATCTAAGTTTGGTTGTGAGTTTATCTGGGCCATAACTATGTCATTCATTGTGAGATTAAACAAAAAAAATGCACATTTGTTTACCATCATTGAACGGTGTGTCATGCCAAAGAATTGTCGATATCTCTGAGGTCAAGGTCACAATTGCATAATAACTCTTAAAATCGCCAAACATGTAAATATGTTTTTCTTATCTTGTGAAGACAGCATGCAAAATATTCTGTGTCAATGCGGTATGTGGGGTTATTCCTGGTATATTGGAGTCTGTATGTTGGTTGGTCTGTTGTGGATTTGTCTATCCATTCAAACTTGTAAATATGTGATCAGCATGAAAAAAAGATTTTCAAAACACAATTTTTATTTGCATTGATTTCACATCCAAGAGTAATGGTCTTGATTCCTTGATCCTCGCTCATTAACATTCACAGGGACAGCAGGGGTATTTTATTATTGTTGATGACCAAGTTTGTATTATATTTGTTTTGAAAGTGTGAACTTTTTAATGGATAAATAGATAGATTGAACAAAATTAATTTATTATGCCCTCCTTCGAAGAAGAGGGGGTTAATTGTTTTGCACATGTCGGTCAGACCGTCCATCAAATGGTTTCCGGATGATAACTCAAGAACGCATAGGTACATTAATCATGACTGGCAAATGACCCCTTCAATTATCAGTTCACTAGGTCAAAGGTCAAGGTCACAGTGACTCGAAACGGTAAAATGGTTTGCGGATGATAACTCAAGAAAGTTTAAGCCTAGGATCATGAAACTTCATAGGTACATTGATCATGACTGGTAGAAGACCCCTTTTGATTTCCAGGTCTCTAGGTCAAAGGTCAAGGTCACAGTGACCTGAAGCAGTAAAATGGTTTCCGAATGATATATATATATATATAATTAGCTATTGATACTTAAGTGAGAGTGATTACATGAGTATTCACACAATGGCTGCCACTACAACTGTACAAAAGAATGACACTCACAGTTCTCACCATAAACCCCAATACTCTTCTCTCCATAACAGGGTGCTGGAAGATGCTTACTGCTATATTGACTGCTTCCGAGCGCTTCCTGGACCTAAAAATTATCTCCCAGCAGCAACCTCCCCAAGGTGTGACGAGAGTCTTCAAGGTAATTGAAAGAGGGTGCAATGTGAAGTATAAATGCATAACGAGCCAAAATGGAAAGCTTAGGTTTGGAATAACTCGTCTCATGGTCAAAGTCACACTTAATACTCAATTTTCACATACCAGTATATATGCAAGAAAGCTCATTCAACAACTCGCTACAATCAGGTTATATGCTGAATTTATACTTTCAGGTCAAAGGTCCTAGGCCACTAAGAAATATTTCTTTTAAATCTCACTCAAATGGTGACCATATTGTTTCAATATGCAGAGTTTGGATTTGGCATCACTCACACTTGAAGATAAATATTCATTTGCCACATTATGATTTTGATTCTTCTTAGTAAATCACATATCCCGTTTCATTGTACCAAGAAACAAAACACCAATGCTCACCACTATTAATTAATGCGATTTGCAAAACCAATCAGGTTCAAACAAGATAAAAGGTTTGAACATTCAGTTCTATCCTTTAAATTTGTATCCGCTCATTATTGTCCCCTACCGGTTTCATCGGAGGGGATTTATGATCACATTTGATTCATACTTTGACAAAACAACACTTACCTGACATACCACAATGGGCTCCACCCAAACCATCCCCCATGCCCCACCCCAGAACTCCTCCCCCCCCCCGCCCCCCTAAAAAAAAAAAAGACAACAATTTTTTATTTTTTTTTTTTTTTTTAAATATCATCTATAAAATGACCACACACCCACATTATACCCCCTCTCCATGATGGCTTACGTTATACTGTCAAGCACTCGAATAGTCGAGCGCGCTGTCCTCTGACAGCTCTTGTTGCCTTAAATTTTCATTGTTCTTTGAAATTAAATTAATAATGGCCAATTTTTTTCACTGCTCTTTGTTATTATTTGTTTTTGGTTTACAACTTTTTCTGCAATCAATTAAGGGGGCATGTCAATGGTTTTTCTCTATGCAATGGCAAATATTCAACATTCCACATGTCCGATTTTTATGAAAAATAAATGTACATGTATAAGGAACATTGATGAAATCGTTTAAAAAGATTAGTGAAGGGCCAAAAAAATATTATTACATTATGGTCTTAGTGCTTATGGGGATCGAAATCTTGCCCACAACATTCACAATCTTAATGAATATTTTCTACACAAAACTACTGTTCCATTATTCATTATGGTCAGTGAGCATGCCCATAGCTGGATATGTTAATACTACTACGATTTCCTGCGCCCACAAAAAGTTTCGTGGGGATAACTTTTTTTAGCTTGACTATATATATATATATATATATATATAAAGTGGAGCTATCCTACTCACCCCGGCGTCGGCGTTACCGTGAGTGTTGGAATGTTAAATTTTGCGTACCACCTCACATATTTCCTATGTCCTTTGACATATTGCTTTTATATTTTGCATACTTCTTTACCAACATGACACCAATCTATAAACAAGAGCAGACAACTGAATCAAGCATTTTTGTAAGAATTATGGCCCTTTTTTCACTTAGAATATGAATATTATTGATAAATCTATGTTAAAAATTGCGTACAACCTCAAATATTTTCTATGTCCTTTGACATATTGCTTTCAAATTTTGCGTACTTCTTTACCAACATGATCCCAATCTATAAACAAGATCAGACAACTGTAATAAGCATTGCGACAGAATTATGGCCCCTTTTTCGGTGGAGCATATAGTTGCCAGTTTGTCTTTCCTTACTTACTTACTTCCTTACTTCTGTCACACTTTTGCTACCGTTTCTCATAGCGCCTTCAATACTTAACCAATCGCTTTCATATTTGGCATGTAGGTACCTTGCATGGACCTCTACCTTTTGATGAGGCTTGAGGTCACTGGGGTCAAGGTCACCGAGGCTAATAATAGACTTCCTTCTGTCACACTTTTGCTACCGTTTCTCATAGCGCCTTCAATACTTTACCGATCTCTTTCATATTTGGCATGTAGGTACCTTGCATGGACCTCTACCTTTTGATGAGGTTTGAGGTCACTGGGTCAAGGTCACCGAGGCTAATAATAGATTTTTTAGGTGTTTATTAACACATACATTGACAAAGCGCATCATCAGGGAGCATCCATCAGTTTCACTGATATTCTTGTTTGTCTTAGTAACTTTGAATATTTTGTTAAATTTTGTGTTTAGATCCACTTTACTTCTAAAGTATCAAGGCTATTGCTTTCAAACTTCAAATACTTTCTTACTATCATGATGGTACTGTACCTGGCAAGTTGAATTTGACCTTGACTTTTGAATGACCTTGACTCCCCCCCCCCCTCAAATTTTTCTTTTTTTCTTTTTTTTGAAATATCTATTAAATGACCACACACACACACATTATACCCCCTCTCCATGATGGCTTACGTTATACTGTCAAGCACTTGAATAGTCGAGCGCTCTGTCCTCTGACAGCTCTTGTTAATTAGTAATGTACATAATTGCAATATATAAAGCAAGGTCTGTGCTTTAAGAAACATATAAATAAGTTCATATTAACGCATACATTTATTTCAGAGAATAAAATTCCGTTTTAGCTGTCAATATGCCCTTTAACAAATCTTATATGATTCAAGAATCAAATTTTTGAAAATCAAAGTGACATTTCATTCTGGTTCTTGCCAAATTCGCCAATATGAATGTATTCAAGAACTATAATAGTATACAATTTGTTCAGAGAGTCATGAAATAAAGTGAAAATGTGTTGGTTCTGGTAGCGATTTTATTTCACTTGTGAGCATAGACAGTATATATTTTCACTCATTTCTTTGATCATTTGTAAATAAAATCACTATGGTAGGTAAGATTTAATTAATAGTTTAGCCATGGCATGCCTTTTTTGTTTGTTAAAAAAATTCCATTTTTGGTAAACCTTTGATTAAAGTCAATTATTAGAAACTGCCTGAGAAGTTTGGTTCAAATTATGTACCAATATATTTTTTATTACCTTAAATATAGCCTTTTTTCAACTTATTACATTCATTTCAGTGATGGATAACCTTTGAAATGTCCCAGGTAGAGTCTGAAAGTGATGACACATGTTGTAGAATGCTTATAATTCTTTCTACATATCGCTAACACTTCCATGGATCTGTAAACACTTTCAACACAAACACACCACATAAAATACTTTTGACCCTGACATTATAATGATTTATACCTTCATAGCTCAAGAGTTATGGCCCCTTATTAGACTGACATTTAAGATTTTTTTTCCATTCGGAGCCGTTTCTCAGTAACTATTGCATGTGAGTTAGCTTAAAATAAATATGATTCATTGTACCAATTTTAACCAAAACAAACCATTGAGATTGAATCATACAATCTTGAATTGATGGTAATATACAGACAATGCACTATTGTTAATGATGTTGGGGGGGGGGGGGGGGGGGGTCACCAGCAGGCAACTTATGAATTGCTTGCAGTATAATGTGAGCCTTTTTAATTTATTTTTGTACAAAAAATGCAAATAATTTGTTTTTCACCATAACTTAACAGAGTATACATTGCCTTTTTTTCAGTGTTCCAGACGGCTGGTGATGCATTTCAAGAAAAGCCATCAGAATCTTGCAATGATCTGTATACTTAATAAATGACAAAACAACAACACTGTATTGTTATTATTATTTAATACATAACTTCCATATTTGCCAAAAAGGTATATGATGGAAGTTCAACGTTGTTATCGATGTGATTTGATTGCCTTGCTTTTTATGTCCCCCACTATAGTAGTGGGGGACATATTGTTTTTGCCCTGTCTGTTGGTTGGTCTATTGGTTGGTCTGTTGGTTGGTTGGTTTGCGCCAACTTTAACATTTTGCAATAACTTTTGCTATATTGAATATAGCAACTTGATATTTGGCATGCATGTGTATCTCATGGAGCTGCACATTTTGAGTAGTGAAGGGTCAAGGTCAAACGTCATATAGGGGGACATTGTGTATCACAAAGGCATCTTGTTATTTCTATGTCCCCCTCCACCTCCACTATAGGGGGGAGGACATATTGTTTTTGCCCTGTTGGTTGGTTGGTTGGTTTGCTCCAACTTTAACAATTTGCCATAACTTTTGCAATATTGAGGATAGCAACTTCATATTTGGCATGCATGTGTATCTCATGGAGCTGCATATTTTGAGTGGTGAAAGGTCAAGGTCAAATATATAGCTTCAAAGCGGCACAGAAGGGGACGTACTGATAGTGTTTCTGACAAACAAATATCTTGTTGTTTCATGAATTTCACACTAAAGTGTTAAGAAATACGACGTTTACATCAAAATGACTCTTTATGAATCATCAAAACTATGTATTTTATGAAACAAGAAATTAAAACGAATAAGGCTTTTTGTAAATCTGAATGTTGAAGGAAAGTACTGGTGTCAACATTGATCCTCATGAACCTAAAATTATTCCAATCAGATAGTTGTCTAAATGAATTTTGCTCTGTGTAAGACTGGGACTTTAGAAAGGCAATGGAAAAGCGTTTGACCTATTAGGTATTCTTATCGTAAAACAATCGCATTCAATATACGGAGAACTAGACAGAGAACACTTCATTATTTGAACATAATTTGATACATACAGAATTTTTTTTTGCTTGTAAAATATAAGTACGAGTCTATTATTTCAACTTGAAATGTTGGTGAAAATGTGCTCTGGTCTTAGATTACTTCAAATCAGGGATACATAATAAGATTATTTAATTTATAGTACACTATTGTGCGAATATTAAGAAGAGCTGTGGTTTTAAAGTACTCGTACACGCCTGTAGATATAGAGTTTAAGGATGTGTCTGTATGCATACAGTCATTGCTTGGCAGCATGAAGTATCAATGCAAAAATAGCGTCATTAACCGTTTCTGACGAACTTCCTACATACCCAAACGCTTGACACCGTATAGAAAACTAAGTTTTCGTAGCTGATGATACATCCACAAGAAAATTGAAATGCAAATGGTACTACACAGTCAAAAGTATACCAATGGAAAGATCTAGGATCCCAAAAGGTGCCTGGTGCTGCTAAAGAAGTGAGCAGTGTGGAAATTCGGAACAGACGATGACATTTTCTGATTATGTGTTATATCAAGGGTATTTGTAAGTAAAATGTATTTAATTACAGGTGTAAGCACATGTGCTTCGTGAGTGTTGTTATCGAATACTTGACAAAATTAATTAAAGTTTGGAGGATATTCATCATTTCAATGTTGATGCCTTAAAGGGACAGGAGCGATGAACCAAAAAAAAAGGAGCTGGGTGAAGCTACCTCCTATTTTGCTCTACGTTTTCCCTAAGTATTCCAAGTTTGTTTGAGCCTATACATTGTGAAATGTGTTTTGTTATTATGAAACCGGTTAACGTCGAATAGACGCGATTTATATGGGTAATGATTTTAGATAGAAACGAATTGAGCAAATTACAAAATTACAAGGCCCGGTCAGACCGACTTACGAATATGCAACGTAGAACAAACGCACAAAAATGCAGATTTGATTATCCGGTGATGAAATTACCTGCTTTGCCGCTCAAGATTCTCGCAAACGGTGTGTGAAGCGTAGGAAACACACAATTACCGCACAAGTACCGGTGCTATAACGGGAAAAAACGAACGTTTAACGGAAATGTACCTGATAATTAACGGTCGGCTAACGGATATGACTGTGCGAGTAAAGGGACTTCTACCGGATAAAACGGCAGTGAAATGCATTAGTACCGGACAAAACGTTCGCCCAACGTGAGAGAAACGGAAAAGTACCGAACACCAACGTACAACGTACAACGATGAAAAGTAGGGCACATCCTCAGAATCATGTGGCAAAACTTCAGGTTCTGGCAGGTTAAGGTCTCCGTTCTCAGCTGCTGCCTTCAGGTCGAATCGTTCCACAACTGTGCATCGGATGCAGCAACACGGCCTCCAATGTCAGCCCAGACGAACTTGTACTCAGAATCCTACAGGGCTAGCAGGACAACGGTTAAGTACTTCTTGTAATTAAAATACGTAGACCCGGATCTTGGTGGACATTTGCAAGCAATATGTTCGCCATCAATAGCACCAAGAGTATGGGGGATATTCCAGCTGTCCCTGAAGCCGTCCGCTATTCGCGTGCAATCGGCAGCTGTTGTTGGCAACGACATCACCTCGTCAGCATACTCATCTATGACTGCTCTACAGACCTGACGCGTAAAAGATAACAGTATAATAAGCTCGCGTGGATTATAGTGTATGACACATGTAGTAGATAATCCATGACTTTTAGCGAGTGGATGATAAGTAAAAATATACTACTTCATAAAATGTTCTTATAACTGTGTGCATTTCAAGATATGCGCACAAGACAGTACTAATTACATTATACAATTTAGAAGGTTAGTGTTGTAATGCGCGCCCTCATCTATTTGCCTTTTATCCTATACCAATAACTTAACACAATGCAATTCATATAAACTGATGCTAGACGTAGACATTAAAATATATAAAATATTAAAATGACTAACAGAAGCCTTTTTAAATTTATTTTAACACTATAGTAAATTAAGCGGTACTTATTTTTAGCACGAGAAGAGAAATAGTGTTGTGGGGTACCCTCCAGCCGAATCGCATATCACGGTACTTGAACCAGACACAAGATGCCGCAGCGCAATTGATAGCTCATCCCTGGTTCAATTGGACGTCTGTAGTTGTTGCGCTGTTTCGTTATCCTTTGGCTCACTCGTGCGAGAATCTCATCAACATCTCGGTTGGCACTCTCATGAAGTTGACAGATGCGAAATGGATATCTCTTGAACAATGCTATACAAACTACCGGTACATGCTACCGCTTGTAATTGGTATATCTACGTGTGTTATGTATCTTGAACACGGGTATACAAACTACTGGTGCACGTGGCGCTTGTCATTAATATCACGCAGGCGACATGGATCTCTTGAGCATGCGTATGTCAACTTACGGTACACGTGACGCTTGCCATTAATATCACGCAGGCGACATGGATCTCTTGAGCATTCGTGTGTCAACTATCGGTACACGTGGACGCTTGCCATGAAAATCACTCAGGCGACATGGATCTCTTGATAATGCGTATGTCAACTACCCTACACATGAAGATTGCCATTAATATCACGCAGGCGACATCGATCTCATTAACATGCGTATGTCAACTAACGGTACACGTGACGCTTTATATTAATATCACGTATGTGACATGGATGTCTTGAACAAGGGTACGCCAACTAAAGATATACGTGACGCTTGATATTACTATCACACAGGCGACATGGATCTCTTGAACATGGTAACACCAACTACCGGTACACGTGACGCTTGATATATCGCGTATGTGATATGGATTTCTTGAACAAAGGTACGCCAACTAAAGGTACACGTGGCGCTTGACATTTCTATCACACAGGCGACACCGATCTCTTGAACAAGGCTATATATGTACCGCTTGTAATTGATATAACACGTGTGTTATGTATCTTGAACACGGGTATACAAACTACTGGTACACGTGGCGCTTGTCATTAATATCACGCAGGCGACATGGATTTCTTGGGCATGCGTATGTCAACTAACGGTACACGTGACGCTTGCCATTAAAGGGATCTTTTCACGCTTTGGTAAATTGACAAAATTGAAAAAAGTTGTTTCAGATTCGCAAATTTTCGTTTTAGTTATGATATTTGTGAGGAAACAGTAATACTGAACATTTACCATGGTCTAATATAGCCATTATATGCATCTTTTGACGATTTTAAAACCTAAAATTATAAAGCGTTGCAACGCGAAACGATTGAATAATTTGGAGAGTTCTGTTTTTGTCGTTAAATTTGGCGAAACTACGAAGATTGCTTATATAAGGTATTAAATACTTACGAATATGTACTCGGCGGAATAGCTCAGTAGGCTAAAGCGTTTTTACTTCAGGACTCCAGGGTCACTGGTTCGAAACCTGGTCCGGGCAATGTTCTTTTCCTTTTTTAAATTTTATTCTTGATTTTTTACTGGAGCTTTTACGATCCAATGTTTACATTTATCGATATAAAGCATTTAATGAATACGTAAAAAAAGCCGAAATCTGTGAAAAGGCCCTTTAATATCACGCATGCGACATGGATCTCTTGAGCATGCGTATGTCAACTAACGGTACACGTGACGCTTGCCATGAACATCACGCAGGCGACATGGATCTCTTGTGCATGCGTATGTCAACTTATCGGTACTTTTGACGCTTTTGAACACCTCACGCAGGCGACGATATGGTGTGGATTTCTTGGTCTATTCACTAACGGTACACCTGACGCTTGCATGAACATCACGCGGCGACATGGATCTCTTGGGCATGCG
>NC_068358.1:59389592-59485356 GCF_020536995.1 Dreissena polymorpha | reverse complement strand
CTTAAAAACCAAAATTACAGTATAGAAAAAAATCAAGCAGGTATTATTTGGATAAAATGTTTGTAAATCCCTCTTCAACATAGGCATTGATGTTTTACATAGGTCATATCTATATTCCTCCAAAAAATCGAGCCTTAATACAAATAATATAGATTTTTTCGAACCCTAGAATGTAACATTGAGCGATATAAAAATCTGGGCAAAGTTTTTAAAGGAGATTTAAATAGTAGATGTTCAAATGTATGCGACGTTCTAGATTTTGACATGTACATTGACGATGAAGAGTTGTCAAATCGTGTTACATCCCACCACGTGCTAGCAAAGACCACGTGATTGATACAAATGGTAAACGCTTGATTGAGCTCTGCCAATCGACTTCGTTCATTATTGGTAACGGGCGATTACACGATGACCTAAATGTAGGAGAGTTCACTTTTCACTCACATAGGGGTAGCAGCCTGGTGGATTATCTACTTTTAGAACCAAAAGATATTTTTCTTATAAGTAACTTTAAAATACTTCAACCAAATGAGCTATCTGACCACTCGGGCATACTCTTTAGTCTCGCGTCAAGACACGCTGCCGACGAGGAAGGCAGCAAATCCGAAGCCTCATATGATTACAAAATAAAATGGGACGACTTAAAAATAGACTCGTTTAAGAATGTTCTTATCGCAATACAAAGCGCAATTGTGTTCACTCGAACTGTCCATTTTAAACGAGCGCGACATTGACGAGGTAGCAAACGACTTTATAAATATTTTAAAACAGAGTGCAATAGAGGTGTTTGGAAAAAACGAAATAAATAATAAAAAACATAATAAAATTCACTACAATAAAAAACCATGGTTTAACAAGGAATGTTATATTTCCAGAGCGGAATTTAAAACATAGGAATACATTTCTAAAGGACCGATCCAATGAACAAACCGAAAATTATTTATCAAATCGAAAAATAAATATATACGCACTAAACGCCGATTTAAGAAAATTCATGCATACAGAAAAAAATAATCTCACAAATCTTAGTAAACATAAGCCACGAGAATTCTGGAAAACAATTAAAAAAACAGTATTTAAAGAAAGACAACAGCCCCACCATTTAAACACAACGGCACTCTATGAACACTTTAAACAATTATACTCTGACAATAGGAGTAATACCGAAAATAGCACGCGCGAAAATAATCCCTCAAGGTCAGATCCAGACTTAGATAAGGACATTTCGCTAGAAGAGGTTACAATTGCTATCCACGAACAAAAAAATAACAAAAGCAGCGGCATCGACAACATATGCGCAGAAATATATAAAAATACTATACCGGAATTATCATCATTTATATTAGCACTTTTTAACACAATGTATAAAAATGGTGAATATCCAAAATCCTGGGGTGAAGGAATTATTATACCTATATTCAAGGAGGGGATACAGAGGATGCAAAAAACTATAGAGGTATCACCCTTATTAATATTCTGGCAAAAATTTATTCAACAGTACTTCTAAATCGATAGACAAACTGGTCAACTAAACATAAAAACTTGATACAAAACCAATTCGGCTTTCAGAAAGGAAAGTCTACAGTAGACTGCATATTCGTATTGCAAACTGTTATACAAAAAACACTTAGCCAACGGAAAAAGCTATATTGTGCCTTCGTAGATTTCGAAAATGTTTCGATAAATTAGACCGAACCTATATTCCAAAAACTTATTAATGAAAACATAAGCACAAAATTCGTAAACGCCATACGGAGCATGTATAACTCTGTCAAAGCATGTGTCCGGCATGAAAGAACATATACATCACTATTTGAGTCGAATATTGGGGCAAAACAAGGCGACCAAAGCTCAACGTTATTATTTTTATTTTTCATAAATGATATTGTTTCAAGTTTAATGATAATATGGATGACCTTTTCACTCTTGAGAATACTAAATTATTCATACTTCTTTTCGCTGATGACGCGGTCATATTCGCTCACTCGCCTAACGCACTACAATCGCTACTTAAAGATTTAGATAAATTACTACAGCGAGTGGAAATTAACAGTAATACAAAAAAGAACCAAAATAATGATTTATGAAAAAGGTGACATACACGATATAATTTTTCATTAAATAGACACAATATTAGATATTGTCGATTCATTTAAATATCTGGGGTAAATCTTTACAAAAACGGAGACTGGAAACCGTACGCAAAAACATATCGCTCAACATTCACAATTCGCATTACACAATTGTTTACAGTATTTAATCAACTTGAATTAAACATAGACGAAAAATGTAGACTGTTTGACAGTCTAGTTGGGTCCAAATTAAATTACGCGGGGCGCCGAAACATGGGGGCTTTCATGAAGGAAAAGATATCGAACGCATACATTGTAAATTCCTACGTAAGATACTAAAAGTCAGAAAAATCCACAAATCTAGACGGACTTTACGGGGAATTAGGTAGACACCCAATGTATGTAAAACGACAATTGACATTAGTTAAATACTGGTTAAAAATCATTGATCCGAACAACAACCTACTGACAAAATCTATTTATAATTTGCTTAGAGCGATGCTGAAAGTAATAATACATATGCCGGTAGGAACTGGGCTTATCAGATTAAAGAACTTCTCGAACACATAGGATTAGCTTCTATATGGATACAACAAAATACGCATATCCAAACGAGTACGACCTAAAAATAATAACAAACCGAATTTTGGATATATATAAACAGACTTGGTTCACAAATATAAATAACTCAAATAGACTGGCTGCATACCGATATTTCAAATATGACTTTGAAACGGAAAAATATTTAAAATGTATTAATAACAATAAATTTAGAATATCACTTACACAATTCAGAATCTCTGCACATAATCTAGCGATAGAAAAAGGTCGTCATGAAAACATACCAAAAGAAAATAGGAAGTGTATTTACTGTAATATGAATGCTATAGAAAGCGAATTCCACTTTTTATTAGTATGCACCCTATATAACGGAATTAGACAACACTACCTAAAACCGTACTTTCGTCATTGGCCAACATTGAACAAATTCGAAATTCTAATGTCATCAAAATCAACAAAGGTATTAAATAACCTATCAAAATATGTTTATTTTGCCCAAAAACTAAGGTCAAATGTAACGTAATATAAAATATATGCCTTCAATTTAGTATGTTTATTAGAACAGATGTAATAATAAGTTAACCGTATTAACTATGATTATTGTTTCCATTTGCCTAATGTATATATATTTGGATAAAGCAATTATCATTGTATTATTATTGATTCTATTCTTTGAATTATTTTGACATGTCTTTTTTTCTCTTTTGTTTTACCTAACTATTCGTTTTGTGTTGTACTTCTCAAATACATGTACCATGTCTTTGCTTTCTCACAAACACATACCTGTATAGGCTATAAATTTGCAATATGCTGTTTTATGCCTAATAAATGTTATGTTATGTTATGTTATGAAACTATGGAGAAAGGAGTAACTGGGTAGGACTGAAAAGTCCCCTTTCATGTGTGAGTACCGCGTACTTTCGTTTCTCGACTTTGGCGCTAGATCGAGTCTTTTTTAAAGCATTTCTTAACAAGTTCGCATAAGAACACTTGCCAGAAAACAGACGTAATTAACATTCCTGTTAATTTTGTCACACGAGAGTTTTTTATTCCAAGTCAATATATCTACCTTAGAAAGTGGTTTGTTTTCGTATCATAACCAGTTGTACATTATAATTATCATTCTTTATTAATTTGATTATGTAATTCATTACCTGAAATGTTAGTCATTTATGCTGCTCCATTCATTTTCTTTTTGATGTTTTATTCTTGCTTATATGTCATTAGTTAACTTATAAACATAAAACGCGTATATAATGTATTGCATACAGTTTCAATTCACACTGTCTGTGTACTTATTTGTGCTATTTCGATGTTTGTTCAAAAGCTGTTTATTTCAACAAAATATTCATATGGATGCAAATACTCAAAATGTTATGAGAGCATTGGAAGTAAATGAAACTTTCATACATGTCCAATACCAATTAGGATAACATCCTACATTAATATATTTAATGACACAAATGTCGTGTTCGCGGCTAGGAACATCTGGTACACCATTATTAGAATTTTCAGGTTCAATTACTTGTAAGAATTCCTCATTCCCTATCATTATTGTTATTGCGCTGGGGTGTTCAAATATTAACCTTATTTCTTCGCCTAATTAAATATTAATTTATTAACAATAGTGCTTTTATTAAATGCCTTCAAATTAGTTTAATTAGAAATAATTAAAAGGATTCCATTCAAAGAAAATGTCTTTGTTTTCGGATCAATACCGTAAAATATATTTTCATTAAGATTTAAGTCGTTTTATGTTCTAACTTTACTCACAAAAATATGCTATGTTTTTTTTCCAAAACCAACCAAACATCAACTATGTATGTATTATTTGTGGGTTAATACCTCGTTGCTTGAGGGCCAGAAGTGATAATCGGCCCGAAGAGTGAATAATTACCCCGAATGCCGTAGGCCTGAGGGCGATTATTCACTCCAGGGCTGATTATCACTTCTGGCCCTCAAGCAACGATGGTATTAACGTCTGTAATACTTAATCCACGTTAACTGTACTATTTATTACAGAATCAGCTTTCCGTACTTTAATTTTCATTCAATTGATCACGCAATTTATGACTTATCTCGTGTGACGTAATTTCTGTGACGATACACAGTTTTAGCTAGACTCTCTGGATTTTAGGGACACAAATTTTTCGTGGAAGATTAATATTTAACAGTTAAATATTTTTTAGCATCTAACGAATCCAAACCTTTTTTCGGATTTTGCGTTTGTCATGCATTATTAGGAATCAATTTTGTGTAATCGCTCCGACAAGTCATTCGATTTCGTAAATCGTGTGTTTGGTAAAAGAGGTTATTAGCATTGGGTACAATCGTTAAAAAAATGTGACGTAAAATCAATATAAAATAACGGATGGAATAACAAAAAAGGACGGAATAGCACAACGCTGTTATTTTATTATTAAAAACTTCGGATTTAAGTTGTCGAGGTAAGTGTTTCTTTAACTATAAATTTTGCTGTTCGATGAATCGTGTTAAAGCTTAAATAGAGGCATATATCTAATGTACAGAAGAGTTTCAGTTTCAATCGATATTTGTTTTATCCAAACTGCGTGCTACGTGTCGTTAACATTATGTTCGATTCTTTCGTTGAGTTGTGGTTAATTGTATTGATCACCGTTGGCTGAGACTGAATGTGGACGCCATTTTGTTATTACGTAACGCGTTGGCCGTAACGTCACGTGCTTTAGCCCCGGGGCAGAATATCGATTATCAACCTTTGGTCCTGCAGGGCCAAACGTGATAATCATTTTGCTTTGACCGATAATCACATGCATTCGAGTAAATTGTGTCATAGTAACATAAGTATTAAAGTAACAAAAGTATTAAGTGTATTTTAAATAAACTAAATAATGCAACAGTACTAAAACATGTTTGGTTAGTCATTATTTTCGGGAAGCAATCAATAAAAGTACAAAAGTGAGTTTGAAAGACTCATAGATCAAATTTTACTTTTCATTTTCGCTTTAA
The DNA here is from genome assembly GCF_020536995.1 of Dreissena polymorpha. Lineage (NCBI taxonomy): Eukaryota > Metazoa > Mollusca > Bivalvia > Myida > Dreissenidae > Dreissena > Dreissena polymorpha. The sequence continues at coordinate 59,479,735 of NC_068358.1, read as the reverse complement.
GTCCCACATAAATTGCAAATAAATAACACGAACACAGTGACCACGAAAAGAATGTACCAATGTTGGATACAGAAAGTTATCAGAAAGTTGACACCTTGACATGAAGCTGAAGGAATTCCGACCATCCTTAATTGTGTTTAAGATAACAACGCAATATAACAAAATCATAGAGTCTTCTTAAAGATTTATACTTTAAATAAGGACTTATACATTAACAACATACATTTCAGCGCTTAAAATGTATGAAATAATGTTTGGTAACAATTGCAAAAATATATACCACAAGCTCTTATACACTGAATAGATGCGGACGCTGAACGTTATGAATAAAATAACTTCGTGTTAATTGCATTTCGACATAAACGTATTTTAAATCTGTAAAATGTGTATTAAGTGTGTCGTATTATGACATTTTGTATCTTGTAAGGTTAGTCTTATTTTACTGATGTTTCATGGAGATTTGATAACTGATTTGTTTAGAGTAACAATAAAACTGTTATGGTGTCTTATACCTAAACCATCAAGAAACTCAGTAACAAGTCTGTAGTATTCTAATAGCAATTAGCAAAATATGACATTTGATAAGTTGATTATTTTTATTGACAATAATGTTATATTCAGAACATTTTAATTTTTTATGTTCAAAGGATTGTACTTTATTTTATAGTTGTCAGGATAAACTTCAATGATATAGAAATAAGCGCTCAATCAAGTCCCCATATTGAGATATAGATTGTGTAAAATTTCATAGTGGAACACCAAAATATATGCTGATAATTATTATCAAATTGTGTAGTATTTATAATATTTTGGCTTATTATTATTATAAAAGAACACGATTTTGTTGAGAAAACGTATGAGAATATTTCGATAAAAAAAACACTAAATCTTGTATTAAAAGAAAAATGTGTCATGTTATATAAAACATTTTACGCTCTTGACGAAGCAATCGGTTTAGTGAAGACATTGCCGTGTAACCAACATAGTTCATCCTTGTGTTCAATACTATGGTGCCGGTAATTAAATACATACGTGGTAAAGTAATAATTAAGAATCAAACATTAAACTATTGTTTTAATATAAAACATTGACTTTGTTCACTGTGCATACCTGGAAGGTTCAGAGTAAATACAGTACAAAACAATAATATTTGTTCACCTTTATAATTCAATTTAATAAATAATAGTGTTTTTCCCAGGAGGGCAAAGGGGCATGGCGCATTACTTTCAAAAAGGGCATTTAAGCGCGCAGTTTATGCAAAAAAGGGCAAAAACGTTCCCTGAATACCTGAATTACGGGGAAACATGTAATCGCATCAGAAGCAGTTGTGGAAAAAATAATATATAACAAGCACATTTAATGGTAATACATGTAGTTAACTTACTATGATTTATATTAATATATTTACCTTGCAATGTACATTAAGTTCCATGCTGTTTCAATAAACTGTACAGCACGACAAACATAATAAAGCAATATATGCATATGAATCTGACTACACAGATCCACTAACATATAAATGAAACCATGTTTGTCTTATCCCATTTTCTAACAATAATCTTGACAGATGTTTAAAATAACATTGCGAGTAAATTGATCGCTAACAATATGCAAACACTCGTTTCCGTGACGTACATCCGCCGAGTAGATTACAAATATATAAATAATGTTGTTGCTATCTAAAACATTTTTATGCATCGTTGATTATCACAGACATTTCATTAATTCCTTCTTAATGTATTATCCCCGTCGTTAATTCGATCGTTTACGACGTTATTTGCCATTTTTGCCGAGTCACAATTTAATTCTGTATAGTCCCGTTCCGCCATGTTGATAAAATGTCAAATGATGTAAGCGACAAGTGCGCATAGCAACGTTAAATCGTATACGCGATTCCCATTTTGTTAAATTGGTATACGTCTCAGTAATTATTTCAATAATTAGATCTAATTATCTTAAAGACGAAAACGATAAAGAATAAATTTGTTTGTGAATTTAAATGTTATTATGCGTAAAAATATATGTTTTGATATAACTGAATAATGCATGCAAAGCACAATTGCCACGAGAATTACATCGAGTTTTTCATCAAAAGTCTCCGAAGTAATGATTATATCGTGGAGGAGTATACATTGCCGAGCGAAAAGTGCGCTTGGTGTAACATAGCCTCCGGCATTATCGATTGATACTGACACGGGGTTATTCACGCATGACTAATTCACAGCTTTGGAGCTGTCAGTAAGACCTACCTATAAATCGAGCTATGTTATAGATTAAATCTGCTCAATTAAATATAGTCGATTAGACGTTGACGTCTCTCGAGTAAATCAAGCACAGTCGGAGCGTCACAAAATCAAGGAAGCTGATTTTGCGGACCAAGTTATATCGTAAGGCAATAAAAATGTTATCGATAAGGGCGCGTGGCGAAATTTGCTTTTAAAAAAAGGGCGCGTGGAGAAATTTGCCTTTGAAAAGGGCAGCGTGGCGATCCGGGAGGGCGGCGTGGCTTTTCGCCACGCTAAAATGGCCTGGGAAAAACACTAAATAAATTTATTAGAACTAGTTTTGTAAATGTAAAAAAGATTTGGTTGAATAAGGAATGAAATACATGTCGAAAAATGTAACGTGTTAGATAGATTTTAATTTCAATAAAGTGTTGGGAAGGCTGTTGACACAACTGTACTTATTTGTTATTGATGTGTTTGTAGACGATTGCTTATATGTTTGTTTAATCATTTGAAATGTTTACACATAAGTTTGTCCGCTCCTTGTTCCACCTGGGTGTACTATGTTTATATCACACTGATAGTTTGACTGCGCGTGGATATTAATGCAGACAATATATGGTGTTTATATTGTGATGTGATTGACATTTGGTATAACATATCACGTGTTTATTGCAGACTTAACATGGTAATCTTCGTCAAGTTATTGCAAATTAATTTTTATTACCATACATGAATTTGTTGTACATAATGGCATAGACGTATTTCTTGATTATTTTTAAATTAGTAAACATAGTTTCACCAAAACAATAAAAGGCTGCCTTAAGTACGTATGATATATGCGATTTATTTCTTCAAATAATAATATCAATAGCCTGTAAAGCATTCATAGATATAAATAGACATAAACAGAAGTCGTTCGGCAAAGTTTTTTTTAAATAAGTACTGGCATTTAAAATAATAACTAAGAATCTAGCTTCATTCATCTCTTTTTACCAAACATTTACCGAACGGCCTAACTATAGTTATATGTCATTATAGCCGATTCCCACTCGTCAAACTTTTAGGGGAGGACTGCAATTTTAAATAAAGAATATTTACATGCGTGTTTTAACTGTTTGCTAATGAGAAATGATGGCTGTATCATTTGTATTTTTAATGTTGCTATTCGAACAAATTAAATAAAAAATGTCAACTGACTGAATTCTGAAAAATGTTTTAAGATGCATTAATTTAGATTGTTTTAATTCAGGCATATAGTATTATTATTATATGATTTGTTTATTATTGTAAAAAGTTAAATGTTAAATGAAAGAAGGATGTAGTTGTCAGCGATGCCTTGAAAGCTTATATAAAATCTTTAATTTTCTTCAAGCAGTTTTCGTTCTTATTTGCATATTTAACAGTTCAGAAATATAATATTATATAACCAAAATTATCAAAGGACTTATAATACATGAAAAGCGTGAACGTATGTATAAGTAATGTTTATTAATATGATTAAACACGTTTAAAACTGAATGTGCATCGATTCACTCAAGCAAGTGTGTTTCACTGAAACTGACACGTATGATTGGTGATTTAGGATCGCAAACTTATGCTTCGTTCGTTTACATGACAGGTCTTCTAGTAAACTAATAGGCTTGTTAGCATTGGATAATATTAACAATCAACTGGGTTTATACTATTCCAGTAATATCCAATGTGGATAAAAGAAATCGTCATAGTTGAGATTTTGTCTGGTCACGGAGCCCTGTCTGGCTTGATGTTTATAAAAGATGGTTGTTCCACCGGCGAGCCAAGCAGCCCACCAACTAAATGTCCCAGTTGTAGCGATGGTTTGGTTGCACAGACTTAGTACCGCCAGGTCCACATTTGGCGGATTGTTCTCCATGAATACATACGGGTAGCTGTAACTGGAAATATGTCCTTGGTCAGAGACAGCTTTCTTCACCCACGGGATGTCGTTTGAACAAATGATGAAAATTATATCGGGACCATATATAATACGCATAATGTCCATTGCTTTGAATACGTATTCCAACGGTGCGACCATAAATCCTCTCTGCACTAACACGGGTCTAAGAAAGTCCCCTCGTCTAATATGCACACCAACGTACGTGACATTTGTAAATGACATGTTGATCTCCTGTTTGACTTTGATTGCGTTCAATATTTTTTCTGCATTTAACATAACAGTTGATTTGAATGTAAAATCCTTTTTGACAGTACTTTCAATCGTTTTAAAGTACTTCCATGATGCTAAATGAGCTTTAATTCGTAATTCACTATGATTATTAAAGTGGGTTAAAGTTTCGTCAAACATTCTAGTTTTATTCGAACTGACTACTTTCCAATGTGGCGGGACCTTTCCGAACTCAACCCTGTCGTTTTCAAACTTGAATGTGTCCTTCAGTTGATCACCTCCTTCAATTATAACTCTTTCAAACTTCATCATAGATGCCAGACCCAGCAGGGATGCATATTGAAACATCTGATTACCAAGGCGACCTCTGAGTTTTATTCCTAGAGCACCACCGTGTAGTTTATGAGTTGGTTTTGATTGCTCTATTTGGGACATTCGATATCCTGGCGATGATTCGTTCTGGTTACCAAGGCGACCTCTGAGTTGCAATCCAAGGGCCCCGCCGTATTGTTTAGGAGTTGGCTCGGATTGGTGCATTTCGTGCTTTCGGTAATCAAGCAAAAATACCTTCTTGTAGAATATATATAATAATATCAGCAGAAAACCAGTAGTTATACAGCACACTATGTTTGCTAGTTTGCGTGAGCCTGAAACGACACAATGTGGAATATTAAATGTGTAATTTACTCTGAAATCAGCGGATTTGCGATTACTCCCCCCTGCATTAGGGTTAAAGGGTTAAGGCACAGCGGTACGGAACATTTGACAAAGGTCATCGGATAATTGGAAGTACCGACAGGTAGTAAATATATTATCTTTATAAACAAGTGCTAAGTCTGTAAAACGTGAAGATCCCGTGACTATATCGTGGGCGGTTTATTCTAAACTAGTATGGTTGATAAGTATTTATTAGACTCGGAGCAGAAAAAAAAATGGTTTGTAAAAATATACATTTGACTTTAAAAAAAAATGCGGAAAAGTGATGGCTCGAGTTCTTGCCACAGCATTGATTTGAAGTTTGTAACTGTTTGACACTTTGCGTGCCTTTAAATATATAATATGTAACATGGTGTTAGTTCTTCAAATTTGCCTTAAACCTCTGTCGACCGTATCTTAACGCTGTAGCTATATCCTTGTGCAGGAATGGCTATGACATCATATTGTAAAACAACATCCGAAAAATTATCGTTCACAAATTTATGAAGAATATTTTATCGTTGAAGAAAAGATTCTGTCAAGTATTGTATTTATAAACCTAACCAGGAAATAAATTAACTGTTTCGAAATTTGCGAAACAACTGCCGTTACCTTACTTTTTGGAAAATAGCAGGCAGATGGCAAAAGAAAAAAACATATTGTTTAAACAAAACGTTGATATGTTGATATCTAATAAAATAACATCACTTTTTATTTGCATTTATTAATGCAATCAATATCATAATGTTTTTGTTTTCTTTCGAATATATAAAACGGAGGATTAAAAGTATTATTGATTTGTCAGTAAATACATTTAATGGCATTATCTAAAAACTGTGTTATCGACTCCCATGCAGTCTAGGTAAAGTACGCACATTATGGAGGCGTGGAATGTGGGTTACGCTTAGTTACATTCTGCTCCCAAAATAGGCATTTGCTTCAATGCGACAATGCTTTGTTTAAAGCAATATACTTTTCCGTGTTTGCGTACATAAATCAAATTGTTCTCTTATTCAGTTCTTACCTTATCTACCCGTGAACTGTACTTAAACAATGTATACATAATTCACAAATGATGTTTTTTTATTAATCAAATTGGTCTTCTTATAAGAATAGGTATTTAAGTTCTGTTTTATACCGGTATATTGCAAACAAATGTAAGAGTCTCACAAAGTGTTAACCGAGTCGTGATCTCACTGGACGAAATCTGCTTTAATTTCAAGAAGGTCTGGTAACCAGCTATAACTATAGCTTAATATATGTTTTCTACTTCGCATAGGTTTAGGCATTGCCGTTGAACTTTTTTCTCGAAGTTTCTTCAATTAATTTTAAGCTTTTTTTCGTTTTAGAATTTCCTTGGGCACATTTAGTTTGAAACAAAACACGCTAACATTATATTTCTCGTGCAATAAAGAAAAAATAATCATCAGGAGAAGTTAGTTCTGTTAACATATGACAAATTTATCTGTTTAAGTTAAATGCTGTGCCATGTTTTTCTCAACTTGTGCAGAAAGATGATTGTTAAGTGCTACAGCAACTATTGCAAAGGTCTTACGATTCTATAAAAAAAATCCATGTTTGATTTAATAACATTATCAAACGATCTTGTAATGACAGTTTTTCTTTTTAATTCCTTAAACATTCAAATGTAAATAAGTTGAAAAAATATCAGAACACCACTAAACTTTCAACATGTTGTTGCCGCTCGATCGGTCATTGTCGGCTCGGTTACTAGTTAAATGTACCGCGGGTACTCTTTACTCTTTAAATATTTTGTAAAATGTCCTCTATATAACCAAAAATCATACTCAAAAAAGAAAGCTGGGGCAGGTTTTGTTTAATGAGAATTTTGTTCCGTATTCCGTAGCGCGTTTTCCGACATCGGATTTACCGATGGAATATAAAACTCGTGTACAGTCTTAATTGACCGAGTACGTTTAAGTATATTTTCCGTTTCCAGGGTACATTTGAGTAATACCCGAACCGACAATCGAGCGTTGTTGCCCAATCATTACGTACAAATGGGTCATTTAAACATGGGTTTTCTTGTTTAAAAAACGTGTTTAGGACGTACGCGGCAGTTTAGTTTCACGCAAATTTGTTTTACTCTTACACTGGTTGCGTAATATTATTATGCTTTTTCGGACAGTTGTTTAACGGGATGTATGTCAAACAGGGAATACTATCATGAAATAAAGTATGATGAAGCAACACAAATTGATAAACAATGTGTAGCTCCTAAACTACACAATACCAATCAACCATCATCCCTAAGACAACATATACCTTTTTATGACGTTATTGTAACGGCGAGCATGTGTCTATTTATGGAAAAAAGTCGATACATCCTTACAATTGAAAATCTTTGTGTCGCAAGTAATACTTGTTTAAAACAGATAGCTTTCCTTAAATTAAGTGAATTGGTATTGAATCATCATATGTTTAAACATATATTTGATTACACATAAATAATGATTATATTCATTTAATGTTTTGCTTAAAAATAAATCGGAATACTTTTGTCATTTTCAATTTCTCAGAAAACAGGTTAAGATATCAACTTCCATGAAGTGTTGTTTGAGATCATTGAAATCCTGATGAATTAAAATCATTTATCCACGACGTCTGGACCATCTGCGGGCGGGGGTGCATCTTGATGCAGGTGCAAATAGATACATATGCAAATATAATTGATTTTTGCTCGCATATGTTTCCCCTCAGACCAATTTGATTAGAAAAATCAATTTGTTAGCAATTGATTAAAAGAAACATAAAATGTTTCTGCCTTTTTTGTAACACGTTGAACTTCTTAAGACGCGCCATGCAACAACGTGTACATATAGCATACGGGAACTTGATAAGGCTTGTGTTCTGGAATTAGAAACACCATTAAGTGCATTCTCAAATGTGATAAACTGTTGGAACTTAGCATTTATTGTTTGTCTGCGAGTTTTGTTTAGAATTGTTATTTTGAACAAACGGACCTAGTGACCAAGTTTTTTTTTTATCTCTGTTTTCTTATTTAATGATAACCTATAAATGTGTTCAAGTTTGGATGAAATCTATTTGCGGGAAGGTATTTAAAGCGGGTATATACGATTTTGTCAAATATTTATGAATGTATATAAACTGTGTAAAAAACGTATTATATATATATTTCAATATAAATTAAAATAAAAGTTAAGAAGAACATATGTCGAAAAATGCGAAATAAGCCAGATATTTAATTCGCCAGCATGTATACCATACATGTACGATGTGCATCTAAACTTAGTTTAACGGTTTATTTGAATTTCTGCAACGATATCTATTCATACGACACACGAACACTATCTCCGATCCTAATACAAAGACGAATGCTTCGGTTATTGTAGGAAAATATGTACGTCACTATCGGCCCGGGGCGCTAATTTGTCTATGCTGCATTTTATGAATTTCGGCTTTAATGTATAATTTTTCTTGCCTATTTTGTGTAATAGTAACATATTTTATCAATATATTACAATTAAACACATATAAAACATCGTATATACCCGCTTTAAAGGTGAAATTGATAATTTTGTTATTTTATTTTATCCCAAAACGTATCAGTTGTTGATATCCATTTGATGTTTGAAATCAAATGTTAATCATATTTATAATGTATATATATACACAGAGAATTACGCTATTTCCAACAATTTTCTCACTTTTGTGCTCAATTAAATCCTTTAAGGAATATTTGTGAGATGAACCCTCACGTTGAAATAATCTTTTTATGTAAGACCCAATACAAAATAACAACACCAGTCACCCACGATTTTTATTTCATTTTTATATCAGCAAAAGATGGTTCTAACAAACTAAAAATCTATCAAATTCCTTATGTCAAAAGAAAATGTAAACTTCCGCGCACATCCTTCAAATGCATTCATTGCTTAAGAAAATGCGAGTCAATGTGGATTAAACAAATCAATATTAATGAAAGTAATATTACATTACAATCAAAAACTTATAGATTATTATAATTTCAAACAAGTATTATAGATAACGATGTTCATGTAGGTAGTGAACGGCTGTTTTACATGTACGTTACAATTGTCTTCTGCAACATCTTTTTTCACTTGAAAATATATTTGAAGTATGTAAAATATTTCATAAAAATGCAATACTTGTGTTGGATTGTGTTTTTATCGTACACGAACTGTGAACATAAAAATGTTTTGCATACATATGTTCGTAGCAATTTCAATAATCTGTTACTGCTATAAATATATCTATGCATACGCATGGAATGCCGTGAATTGGTCAAGTCTTGCCAAGAATTAAAACTCATTCCGTTGATATGCCCCTTTAAGTTTGTGTGTACGTCCTGTTTTAAGTTGGATACGTAATAAACCTAACTTTAATCATCTCGATACACATAATTAATAATATGTGCTTTTATTTAAATATATAGAGGATATTTGTTGGATTCGGTGGATTATCGATTTTAATTCACGAGTGATCATAGAAAATGATATTTTCACGAGTGGCGCAGCCACAAGTGAAAATATATATTTTCTATGATCACGAGTGAATAAAACTCGATAATCCACCGATTCCAACACATTTTCTTTTTATTTTATGCTTTTTTTCGCAGTTTATATATATTGTTAAAGAGTTTAACTAAAGAATTTCGCTGGGATAATGACGTCATTTCGTCAAAAAAAATGACGTCATTTCACAGTAAACAATGAAAATTATCGATAATTTTCACTGATAATTTTCACTGTTTGAAACAGTGAAATTATCAGTTTTAATTCACTGATATTTCTCTATAAACCACCGGAAAGCATAAAATTAAAATCTGCATGTGCATATGCAAACAGTAATACATTGAATATGTCAAGCCAAGAATTACAATTAAATTACGTTGATATGCCCCTTTACATGTGCATGTATTCTATACATTTTTTTGTTTTCTTTTGTTAGAGAGGGGGGTGGGGGTGTCTGTATAATCCTAGTTCTACCAATTTTGCTTCACATAATTTGTGTTTTCATTTAAATTAAAACCTACTTTTGCATTGGCATACCGCAATATTTGGTCAAGAATTACTATTAATATCGCCGTATTGCCCATTTAAATGAATGATATACATCTTGTTTTCAGTTGGATGCTCTTTTTACCTACTTTTACTTATCTCTCTACACATAATGCATGATTTCATTTACATTTTAATCTACATTTTCATTGGCATATTTCAATACATATTCAAGTATGTGTTTTGACCTGATTTTTTTAAGTGTATTTTACTTCATGCAGTAAAACTTCTGTTGTGAACAAACGACCCCGTTGACCTATGTTCTTCTTTTTATATCTTTATAAGGTTATAACTCATAAAACATTTAGGTAAATTTGGACAAAATATAGAAACAGGAAAGCATGTAAAAACCAAACATGACAAAAAGTTGTTATGTTATTACCTTATTGGTGAATTGAATTGTAATAAAAAAAAGTTAGAACACTGGTAACCCACCATGTTTGTTCTTTTCTATTTACAACAGATGGTTCTAGCTCAATACCAAAAATTATCAAATTCTAGATAAACCAAAAATTTCATTAAAACGGCAGCATACGCCCTTTATAATACAATTAACAGAAAGCATGAAATACCTTTAGTTTTACACGCCAACTCTAGTCTCATGATTATATCCATAATATGTCACTTTATGATCTAAATTTCTACTCAGTTTACTAGTACATCGATTTGACGATTTGACTGTATTGAATTATTGCACGGACTCTAGATTACACGGATAAGAAACGGGACCGTAACGCCAAATATCTTGTTGTGTCTAAGTCACGTGACCGTGTCGTAACTATCGATCTTTTATCGAAGCGCCGAGGTTTGTGCGTTCAGTAAGCGGAACGTATCCGGTTTTCTGTTTATTAATAGAACGCAGTCTGTTGAACGACCCGTTCCAATGCAACAGTTTCAAGATGGCGGAGCGTATCGCATTACTGTCGTTTTTACTCGATGAATTCGCCGATAATTCGGAAATAGAACAGATTCAGATAAATAACTCGATTGCATATGATCATATTCAAGTCATACCAGGTATTTATGTGTATTTATGTGTACTATTTTGTTAAATTGTGTAAAACTATGGGATTATAATGCTGATCATCGTTAAAGTTATTGTTATGCAAGTATATTTTGTCAACATATTCAGGCTATTGTTTAAAATGGCAATGAACAAGTAATGTTCCGAATCCGTTATTCATTGTTCAATCTTGTTAAAGCTGATGTAGACCCAAACATATATATTAATATAAGCGTTTTCTTTATACAAATAAATAAGTTTCTGGGTGGCAGACGTTTCTCCCCCAAGACGTTTCCTCCCCAGACGTTTCACCCCCAAAATGGGGGTGAAACGTCTGCATAATATGTAAATGTATATTAGCAACAGTTATTTGTAATAAAGTGAAAATAAAGTATTAGTATTTTAATTGAGTGCATTTTATGTGTAAAAAAATGATGTTAAATGAGTCCTGACTAATTGAAATATTAATTAATTATTTTATATGGTTGTTTAGGAAAGCCTCTAACAAATTTAATACTTGATTTTATAAGTGCCTTAAATTGTTCTTGCATTAATTAAGCTCATTGAAAAATTGAGTAAAATCAAAGCTTTGATGTTCTTTGATGGTCATTTTATATGGAAAAGTATGTTACAAATTAAAATAATTATAACTATTGTATTAATCAATTGAGTAAAAGCACACCTTTGATGTTCTTTGATGGTCATTGTTAGTGGAATGGTATGCTACAAATTAAACAATTATAACTATTGTATAAATCAATTGAGTAAACAAACACCTTTTTTTTGATGATCATTTTAAGTGGAATGGTATGTTACAAAGTAAAGAATTACTATTATTGAATTAATGTTGCTACAAACAAATCTATAATTTAAGTTTAATAAGATATTTTCCATTACTTGTTCATTAACAGTGATTGAATTTTTTTTAATAAAACATCTTTGTGCTTCTCGTGAAAATTTAACAAAATGTCACTTACGCTACTTTTTACATTCAGAAAATGACATGCGTTTGTTATGTCAATTTCGAAAATTGGATAAAAACATTATTTTTACCAAAAAGGTTGACTTAATATTTTATCAGTTGATGTATGTCACCTTAATAAACACACAATTGGAAAAAAGTAAAAATGTATAAAATGTATAAAAATGTCAGTTACATGACTTATAACATTCAGTAGGCGATATGTTTTAAATTATAATTTGTAAAATTAGATAAATACAACATATAAAACTGCATATTATGCACTTTTGATAAAACACAATTTATTCCCAAATTGATGTTTTATTCCCAATTCACATAATGCAGTGTTATAATGTAAATAAGCCATAAGTTATGATTTTAAAGAATGAATAATAACTATAACATATTTTTATTTTGAGTAAATAAAGTTGTTATATGACATTAAAATTATAATTTATTACAGCCAATATTGAATTGTAGTTCTCAAAAATAATTTTGATAAATAACTATCAGTGTGTCATAGATCTTTATTAATACCATTTACCTTCCAATTTAAAAATTAATTTAATTTGAAGCCAAAAAAATGTGACAGCATTTTCATCATTTGGCTTATATTAAATAACAACCACACCTACCATTATACAAGATATTAGGCACTTAGGGTGCAATAAACAAGCATTGATTAGATTAGCAAGTGTAGTACAACAGATAACAGCTAGATTATGGGTGCAATATACAGGCCCTTTAATCAGCATTGATGAGATTAGGTGACAGGGGGATTAGATGAGATTAGCACATTATTATGCAAAAAAAAACGTTTTTAAATAGTTTATCACTGTATTAAATACTATTAATGAATAGATTTGATTTGACTTAATTGATAGTTTTATATATGGAACAGAACAGAACAGATAGTTTATTCATATAACTTGAACATTTACAGTTCATCGTTACATATACAAAACTGACAATATAATAAGCAATAAGCACATGCATAGTAATGCGAAAGTGACCAAACTAGTACATTAAAAGGTGTTAAATATAATATACAATTAGTTTGTTTAACAGTATACAATTTATGAAATATGTTATTATTCGTACATAGCGATTTATATATAATGGGTATCGCCCTAGTTCCCCGTATACAGCTGAATTAGCGGTACTCATTTTGACACCCAGTATTCGTTTAAAAAATCTTCTGTGAACTCTTCGCAATAAAAGAAATCCGACAACGTCCCCATATGTCTTACACATAATTTCACTTCATCATACATAGACCGAATAGAACACTGGTAACCCACCATGTTTGTTCTTTTCTATTTACAACAGATGGTTCTAGCTCAATACCAAAAATTATCAAATTCTAGATAAACCAAAAATTTCATTAAAACGGCAGCATACGCCCTTTATAATACAATTAACAGAAAGCATGAAATACCTTTAGTTTTACACGCCAACTCTAGTCTCATGATTATATCCATAATATGTCACTTTATGATCTAAATTTCTACTCAGTTTACTAGTACATCGATTTGACGATTTGACTGTATTGAATTATTGCACGGACTCTAGATTACACGGATAAGAAACGGGACCGTAACGCCAAATATCTTGTTGTGTCTAAGTCACGTGACCGTGTCGTAACTATCGATCTTTTATCGAAGCGCCGAGGTTTGTGCGTTCAGTAAGCGGAACGTTTCCGGTTTTCTGTTTATTAATAGAACGCAGTCTGTTGAACGACCCGTTCGATTGCAACAGTTTCAAAATGGGGGTGAAACGTCTGCATAATATGTAAATGTATATTAGCAACAGTTATTTGTAATAAAGTGAAAATAAAGTATTAGTATTTTAATTGAGTGCATTTTATGTGTAAAAAAATGATGTTAGTTGAGTCCTGACTAATTGAAATATTAATTAATGATTTTATATGGTTGTTTAGGAAAGCCTCTAACAAATTTAATACTTGATTTTATAAGTGCCTTAAATTGTTCTTGCATTAATTAAGCTCATTGAAAAATTGAGTAAAATCAAAGCTTTGATGTTCTTTGATGGTCATTTTAAATGGAAAAGTATGTTACAAATTAAAATAATTATAACTATTGTATTAATCAATTGAGTAAAAGCACACCTTTGATGTTATTTGATGGTCATTGATGGTCATTGTAAGTGGAATGGTATGCTACAAATTAAACAATTATAACTATTGTATAAATCAATTGAGTAAACAAACACCTTTTTTTGATGATCATTTTAAGTGAAATGGTATGTTACAAAGTAAAGAATTCTTATAGTAATAAACGGACTCAGATATGTTTTCAACAATTCTAAATAAACTAAATAGCATCGAATCTACCCAAAAAGAAATGCAAACAAAACTCTCCAAATTAGACCAAATTGAAACTGAAGTGAAATCCTTCTCGAACAAGCTATCAATTGTTGAAGCGAGAGTAATTGCCCTTGAATCCAGATTTAATGAGTCAGAAAAAAGGCTTTCAGATGTTGAATTAAGTCGGTCTTTTGAGAGTAGTACTAGTGATGAAATGAAAACGAATGTCGATGTGTTGTCCAAAAACATAGCTTCTCTTCGGAATGAAAATATTGACCTTAATGAAACCATCATCGATCTCCAAGCTAGATCAATGCGTGACAATTTGCTATTCTTTAATTTCGATGAAGGAACCAGCGTTGAAGACCGCAAATCAGAAAATTGTGCCGAAAAAGTTTTACAGTTCTGTGAAAATAATTTAAAAATTGACAGCGCAGCCACACACATGAAAATCGATAGAGCGCATAGGATAGGTCCATATCAACATGGCAAGAAAAGACCAATAGTTGTCAAGTTTAATTTTTATGGTGACAAAGAGACCGTGAAATCATCGGCACGGGATAAGCTTATAAACAGTAATTTTCGCGTTTGTGACCAGCTTCCAAAACCAATCCAAGATCGCCGAAAGAAACTGCTGCCATATTTAATTGAGGCGAAGCGGAATGGAAAACAGGCGAACCTATCCTATGACGCGCTGTACATCGACCGCGTCAAATATACTCATGATCGTCCACCCCCTGGCCCAGTACCGGAACTGCCCCCTCGTGGCCGTCGCGAATACGGAAGTCAGCGTCTGAATAGCGCCGGAAGTAACCATGACCATGAGCGTGGGAGACGACCGGAAGGAGCTAACTGTGCTATCATGGAATGTGCAGGGTCTTATTTCAAAATTAGAGGACAGTGATTTTTTAAACTTTATTAATTCGTATGACATTTTAATATCTACAGAAACTTGGAATGCCAAATCTACTAATATTCATATTGACAATTTTGAGTGTTTCTCTTGCCCTCGTCCAAAATGCAACAGAAACGCGAAAAGACACAGCGGAGGTGTAATTGTTTACTATAAAACTGTATATCGTGATAAAATTGAACTTATAACTTTAAATGACAAAGGGATTATTTGGTGTAAATTATCTAAATATTTTTTTGGCTTTGATAACGATGTATATATTTGTTGTTGCTATATACCACCAGCTGATTCTCTTGTGTACAGTAATGTAAATTCTATACTACAAGATTTTGATTTCTTTGACCAGTTATCAGACGATTTAAAAATGTATTCTCAACTTGGCGATGTTATTTTAACGGGCGATTTTAATTCACGAATAGGTCACAGATCAGATCTTGTAGATAATTTAAATCTCGACCGCTATGTTGATATGCCTGAGCCTGATTTACCTACTGATTTTTTACCGCAACGATTATCGGCGGATATGCAGACGAATTCGTTCGGACATAAACTTCTTACGCTTTGTAAAGAAAATAGTGTTTTTATTGCAAATGGGCGTTTAGAACCAGGGCTTAATACATGTTATAATTTGTGTAGAAACACTGTCGGTGCAAGCACGGTTGACTATGTGATTGTTAATTACAATATGTACTCGCGTATAAGCTCTATGAATGTACTTGATTTGACCGAATTCTCTGATCATTGCCCGATTGATTTTACTTTACTGTGTGATGAATGCTTATCAACAAACCAAGGTCATAGCTTTATAAAAATTGATTGGAAACAAAATAATGTAGATTTCTTAAATCATACTTTGGAAGATAAAAGATTAGTTTTCGACGAAATAACAAATAAATTGCTATCGGACCGTGACACTATTGATAGCTGTGTAGACGCTTTATCGAATATAATCTTTGATATCTCTTTTCAGCTTAACGGTAAAACTGTACACACAGGCAGTAAACAGGGTAAAATTAATCGCGTGAAAAAATCATTGTGGTTTAACGAGGATTGTAGACTGAACAAAAACGAGTTTTATGATTGTAAAAGAATTTATAAACGTTATCCTTGTGACGCGAACAAGATTAAATTTTTAGATTCCAGAAATAAATATTGCCGCGTTAAAAGGGAGACAAAACGTACATTTTTTAATAAAGAAAAGCATACTTTAGCTAAACTAAGCAAAAACAATCCAAAACATTTTTGGCGATATATAAACAAATATAAAAAGAAAAATGTCTCAAACAGTAATGGGATCGACATGGATCAATTTTTAAACCATTTTAAACAATCATCAAATACTGCACATAGCAGTACATTTAATCCTAATGACACCTATGACTTGAATTTGTTGCCATCTATTGAAACGCTTGATTGTGCATTTACTGTAGAAGAAGTGAAAACAACGATATCTAACATGAAGCGTAATAAAAGCTGTGACTTGTTAGGCAATGTAGCCGATTTCTTTATTGATTCTAATGATTTTATCTCACCATATCTTACTAAAATTTTCAATTATATTTTCGATCGTGGTATTTATCCAGTTTCTTGGTGTAAAGGTGCTATCATACCAATTTTTAAAAAAGGGGACAAGAAAGAGCCTTCCAATTATCGAGGAATCACACTTGTTAATATAATTTCTAAAATATTCTCATTATGTCTACGCAACAGAATCAATTGCTGGTGTGAGGGAGAAAATATGTTTAATCCTTCTCAATTCGGTTTTAGAGACAAACGTAGTACAAGCGATTGCATTTTTATCTTACATAGCATTATACAAAATGTTCTTTTGCAGAAACATAAGTTATATTGTGCTTTTATTGATTATGAAAAGGCTTTCGATACAGTAATCCACGAAGCATTATGGATTAAATTAATTGAATCAGGTCTCAGTTGCAAAATAATAACAATGATAAAAGTATATATGCAAATGTTAAGTCATGTATAAAAAACACACAGGATATGTCGTACTCCGACTTCTTTGATGTATCTCTTGGTGTTAAACAAGGAGAACCCCTGTCGCCGCTACTTTTTATATTGTTTATAAATGATATTAAAGATTGTATAAATGTTCAAAATCTGTCAAATGCAGATTTGCATCTGCTATCTGTCTTTATGTTGATATTTGCTGATGATATTGTATTATTTACTACTAACCCAGTAAGCCTTCAGAACCAACTTAACAATTTATACCTTTACTCTACTAAATGGGGTCTTAAAATTAATATAAATAAAACGAAAATATGCATATTTGAAAAACGAAAATGCAGGTGCAACTACACATGGTCAATAAATAACGAGAACCTTGAAATTGTCAACAGTTTTGTATATCTGGGTATAAAATTCCTTTACACGGGAAATATGTCTAATACTGTAAAAATATTAAATGAACAAGCACTTAGAGCATATCATCATCTTGTATCTATTTTTGGCCGTGTCAAATTAGATGTCAAAACCAAACTAGCTCTATTCGATGCATTAGTAACACCAATCATACTTTATGGTTCTGAAGTCTGGGGCATTTATGACAACCCTGATATTGATAAATTACATTACAAATTTTGCAAAAATATTCTTTGTGTAAAACAATCTACTTCTAACTATGCTGTTCTTAGTGAATTGGGTAGATTCCCTCTAGCCGTTTTATGCAAACTTAGAGCATTACTTTATTGGATGAAAGTCGCAAATAACCAAAATTCATTATTGTACCAAGTTTTTATGGAACAAATGAATGTTTTAACCAATTTCAATTGTACGAAAAATAATCTATGGTGTCATGCTTTGAAGTCAACTTTAGACAATCTTGGTTTGGGTTATACGCTTTATTTATCTGATTTCACGTGCGACATTTCTCACATGGTAAACCAAAGATTAAAAGACCAATTTGTTCAAGAATGGAGCGATACTTTAGCTTCTCAGTCCAAATGGAAATGTACTTGAAATTTAAAAAAAGCTTCGAATATGAAAAATACCTTGATTGTATATCTAATGAAAAGTTAAGAATCCAAATGAGTCAATTTCGTCTAAGTTCCCATTATCTAGAAATAGAAGTTGGCAGATATAGTAGGCTGTCCCGAGAAGAACGCAAGTGTAAACTCTGTAACCAAAATGTTTGTGAATCCGAATATCACTTTTTATTATGTTGTCCATTATATAATGATTTGCGTGTAAAATATAATGTCAGGACACCATGGCCTTCCATAAGTAAATACATATTAATGATGTCTTCCAAAAATGTTCTTAAGTTAAAAAGCATTGCGAAATATTTAGTTGAAGCGTTCAAACTTAGATGTGATACTTTAAATCATCTAGCTGTTGTATAATTGCATGTTAAAAGACATAACTGTATTTAATAGTCAAACATATATGTTTTTGATTGTCATATTTGCTCATGTTTAAATGTATTATTGCATGATTCCCTGTCTTGGCCATATTTCTATTGTATATATGTTCTTGGCCAAAGGCAGAATGCCGGATTGCCAATAAACTTTGAAACTTTGAAACTATTATTGAATTAAAGAATTCATGTTGCTACAAACAAATCTATAATTTAAGTTTAATAAGATATTTTCCATTACTTGTTCATTAACAGTGATTGAATTTTTTTAAATAAAACATCTTTGTGCTTCTCGTGAAAATTTAACAAAATGTCACTTACGCTACTTTTTACATTCAGAAAATGACATGCGTTTGTTATGTCAATTTCGAAAATTGGATAAAAACATTATTTTTACCAAAAAGGTTGACTTAATATTTTATCAGTTGATGTATGTCACCTTAATAAACACAAAATTGGAAAAAAGTAAAATGTATAAAAATGTCAGTTACATGACTTATTACATTCAGTAGGCGATATGTTTTAATTATAATTTGTAAAATTAGATAAATACAACATATAAAACTGCATATTATGCACTTTTGATAAAACACAATTTATTCCCAAATTGATGTTTTATTCCCAATTCACATAATGCAGTGTTATAATGAAAATAAGCCATAAGTTATGATTTTTAAGAATGAATAATAACTATAACATATTTTTATTTTGAGTAAATAAAGTTGTTATATGACATTAAAATTATAATTTATTACAGCCAATATTGAATTGTAGTTCTCAAAAATAATTTTGATAAATAACTATCAGTGTGTCATAGATCTTTATTAATACCATTTACCTTCCAATTTAAAAATTAATTTAATTTGAAGCCAAAAAAATGTGACAGCATTTTCATCATTTGGCTAATATTAAATAACAACCACACCTACCATTATACAAGATATTAGGCACTTAGGGTGCAATAAACAAGCATTGATTAGATTAGCAAGTGTAGTACAACAGATAACAGCTAGATTATGGGTGCAATATACAGGCCCTTTAATCAGCATTGATGAGATTAGGTGACAGGGGGATTAGATGAGATTAGCACATTATTATGCAAAAAAAACGTTTTTAAATAGTTTATCACTGTATTAAATACTATTAATGAATAGATTTGATTTGACTTAATTGATAGTTTTATATATGGAACAGAACAGAACAGATAGTTTATTCATATAACTTGAACATTTACAGTTCATCGTTACATATACAAAACTAACAATATAATAAGCAATAAGCACATGCATAGTAATGCGAAAGTGACCAAACTAGTACATTAAAAGGTGTTAAATATAATATACAATTAGTTTGTTTAACAGTATACAATTTATGAAATATTTTATTATTCGTACATAGCGATTTATATATAATGGGTATCGCCCTAGTTCCCCGTATACAGCTGAATTAGCGGTACTCATTTTGACACCCAGTATTCGTTTAAAAAATCTTCTGTGAACTCTTCGCAATAAAAGAAATCCGACAACGTCCCCATATGTCTTACACATAATTTCACTTCATCATACATAGACCGAATAGAACACTGGTAACCCACCATGTTTGTTCTTTTCTATTTACAACAGATGGTTCTAGCTCAATACCAAAAATTATCAAATTCTAGATAAACCAAAAATTTCATTAAAACGGCAGCATACGCCCTTTATAATACAATTAACAGAAAGCATGAAATACCTTTAGTTTTACACGCCAACTCTAGTCTCATGATTATATCCATAATATGTCACTTTATGATCTAAATTTCTACTCAGTTTACTAGTACATCGATTTGACGATTTGACTGTATTGAATTATTGCACGGACTCTAGATTACACGGATAAGAAACGGGACCGTAACGCCAAATATCTTGTTGTGTCTAAGTCACGTGACCGTGTCGTAACTATCGATCTTTTATCGAAGCGCCGAGGTTTGTGCGTTCAGTAAGCGGAACGTTTCCGGTTTTCTGTTTATTAATGGAACGCAGTCTGTTGAACGACCCGTTCGATTGCAACAGTTTCAAAATGGGGGTGAAACGTCTGCATAATATGTAAATGTATATTAGCAACAGTTATTTGTAATAAAGTGAAAATAAAGTATTAGTATTTTAATTGAGTGCATTTTATGTGTAAAAAAATGATGTTAGTTGAGTCCTGACTAATTGAAATATTAATTAATGATTTTATATGGTTGTTTAGGAAAGCCTCTAACAAATTTAATACTTGATTTTATAAGTGCCTTAAATTGTTCTTGCATTAATTAAGCTCATTGAAAAATTGAGTAAAATCAAAGCTTTGATGTTCTTTGATGGTCATTTTAAATGGAAAAGTATGTTACAAATTAAAATAATTATAACTATTGTATTAATCAATTGAGTAAAAGCACACCTTTGATGTTCTTTGATGGTCATTGATGGTCATTGTAAGTGGAATGGTATGCTACAAATTAAACAATTATAACTATTGTATAAATCAATTGAGTAAACAAACGCCTTTTTTTTGATGATCATTTTAAGTGGAATGGTATGTTACAAAGTAAAGAATTACTATTATTGAATTAATGAATTCATGTTGCTACAAACAAATCTATAATTTAAGTTTAATAAGATATTTTCCATTACTTGTTCATTAACAGTGATTGAATTTTTTTAAATAAAACATCTTTGTGCTTCTCGTGAAAATTTAACAAAATGTCACTTACGCTACTTTTTACATTCAGAAAATGACATGCGTTTGTTATGTCAATTTCGAAAGTTGGATAAAAACATTATTTTTACCAAAAAGGTTGACTTAATATTTTATCAGTTGATGTATGTCACCTTAATAAACACAAAATTGGAAAAAAGTAAAAATGTATAAAATGTATAAAAATGTCAGTTACATGACTTATTACATTCAGTAGGCGATATGTTTTAATTATAATTTGTAAAATTAGATAAATACAACATATAAAACTGCATATTATGCACTTTTGATAAAACACAATTTATTCCCAAATTGATGTTTTATTCCCAATTCACATAATGCAGTGTTATAATGAAAATAAGCCATAAGTTATGATTTTTAAGAATGAATAATAACTATAACATATTTTTATTTTGAGTAAATAAAGTTGTTATATGACATTAAAATTATAATTTATTACAGCCAATATTGAATTGTAGTTCTCAAAAATAATTTTGATAAATAACTATCAGTGTGTCATAGATCTTTATTAATACCATTTACCTTCCAATTTAAAAATTAATTTAATTTGAAGCCAAAAAAATGTGACAGCATTTTTATCATTTGGCTAATATTAAATAACAACCACACCTACCATTATACAAGATATTAGGCACTTAGGGTGCAATAAACAAGCATTGATTAGATTAGCAAGTGTAGTACAACAGATAACAGCTAGATTATGGGTGCAATATACAGGCCCTTTAATCAGCATTGATGAGATTAGGTGACAGGGGGATTAGATGAGATTAGCACATTATTATGCAAAAAAAAAAACGTTTTTAAATAGTTTATCACTGTATTAAATACTATTAATGAATAGATTTGATTTGACTTAATTGATAGTTTTATATATGGAACAGAACAGAACAGATAGTTTATTCATATAACTTGAACATTTACAGTTCATCGTTACATATACAAAACTGACAATATAATAAGCAATAAGCACATGCATAGTAATGCGAAAGTGACCAAACTAGTACATTAAAAGGTGTTAAATATAATATACAATTAGTTTGTTTAACAGTATACAATTTATGAAATATTTTATTATTCGTACATAGCGATTTATATATAATGGGTATCGCCCTAGTTCCCCGTATACAGCTGTTGTGCCAGTGCCCGGCCTACAAAACGCGCACATACCTCGTGACTGGGAACCAGCGACAAATCGATATAGTGCATGCTGGGCAGCACGAGTTTGTACGGTCTCTTGTGCACGGGACGTTGAGGTGAGTCGATGTGTTTATGTGCCTATGTCCCTATGTGAGTATTGTGTGTGAAATAGTGAGCCTGCGTATAGTTTATATTGTATTATATGGTATTGTATTGTATATGTGTGTCGGTAACTGTGAGCCTGTAATTGTGAACCTGTGCGTGTAACCCTGAGTACGTAAGTAGTTCCAGGGGGTTTAGCCTGTGTATGTAAGCCAGTGTCTAGCTGTGAGCCTGTGCGTATTGTGTTATATTGTATTTTATGTGCGTTCAACACGTATTTACCTGGGAGGCCATTCCCTGAAGATATAAGTGAGTCTGTGACTGTGTATGTAAGCCGGTGGCTGTGTGTTTAAGTACGTGTTTGCCTGGAAGTGTATTCCCAGAAGTACATGTATAGTGCCATTTCGTGACGTGGACGAGCCGACAAGTGTACCCGACGAGCCGACGAGTGCACCCGACGAGCCGACGAGTGTACCCGACGAGCCGACGCGTGAAGCCGACAAGTTCCCTCGAAGACGACGAGGACGATTGGTGCCGTCCAGACGTGGATTCCAGTCGATGCCCATGTGAGTAGTCTAGTATATTATCTTTGCTAGCGGTTGGGATAATTGCATTAAAACCCACGAATAGCTAACCGGGTGAAAACACTACAATTGTAGTACGGATGGGGTTTGTGTAATTGTGTTTTAACGGTTAGGCTAGTTCTATATATAACTTTGTTGCAAATAAATCGGCATCGTGAAATTTAGTTTGGACCGTCGCATCAAATTTAATTTAAAGTTCTGTGTTCGTTTTAAAACGTTATTTCTATAATTTAACAGTTGCACGCATTTTTCGTCTATTTTTAGTCGTGTGTAAAAACAGACGGCATCATAGTTTTTTTTTCATTGTTCACATTCGCCGGCCGTGTTATCAGTTGGCGAAATATTTGTTAAAAAACGTGATTGTCCAATGCTGTTTGTAACAGGTTCATTGCTTGTGTAATTAACGGACGGCCACGTGTTTTTTATTTGGCAATTTCCCGTGATTAGTTGGCGCGTATTCTGTGCGCAGCAGTTCATGAAAAACGTGTTTGGTTGACTGCTGTATAAAATTATAGCAGTGTAAATTGCTGATGTATTGATGATGAAATTGGTGCTTAACTACAAGTTAAAGCGGCGTGTTTTTTATTTGCAGTTTTTATTTTTCTTCTACATATATTCAGTTGGAATACAAACTCTGTGATTTTTTTGTACTTTTTTACAATTAAGTCAATTTCGCCAATGCTCCTTTAGAACCACATGCCACTAAGGATATAAGTTCAAACAATGCTCGCACATGTGCATTTGATATTGCTTCCCTTGATTCAACCTGTAATATGAAAATGCGTATACCATTGCATGTCTTGTCTGATGTTTATGACGGTTTGTTGTATAACACATTGGATGCCAGCAACACACATATGACTTGCTTGATATGGTTTTAACACCAATGCAAAGTAAATGAGATCATCGGAGAAAGCTAAATTCACCATCATTCTAGGTACTTTTGTCTCGGCATTGTCCAACCACAGCAGCCAATTAAAAAAACAAACTAAAACCTTTTTGCAGATCCCAAAGTAGCGTAGTCATGTTTTATTTTTCACCTTTTTCTATGGATAGTTTTACTTAAAAACATATTCTTATTCTTTCTTGGGTGGAAATCTTATCACTTTTTCCAACACCTTTCCACAGCTGTATCCAGCAAATACGATCTAAATCTCGATGTAACCATTGTCACTCAGTTTAATTTGGCATTAGGACATCATATTGTATTTGTTTTTCTGAAGACATTTTGCTGATGTTAAATACTTTTGTTCTGCGCACAAAAAGGCTTTTTGTACAATAAAGTTTGTGAATAGTTTATTTCAACTTGATACGGTTAATGTTGTATAAAAAAAGGCCATCAAGATAATAATGTAGACTTTTTTTTTATCAGTTATGTTTAGTAGATGTAAAAGTCAAGTGAAAACATAAGGATTTCAGGGGTCGAAATAATGTGAAAGATTTTTGCGAACCATTTCATTGTGCTATTATTTGTGTGCTTTTGTGGTATTTAATTGTGTATTGTGATGGTTGAGTAACTAGGTTTAAAAAACTTGGAATATCTTCAGCAAATGAATATTGATATTGAGGTCATGCGTCCAAATTGACAGAACTGTTAAAATAATTAAAAATATATTTTCTATCGGTATTTCATAAAAATAAGATTAAATGATTTACAGAATTTGGAGTTCATGTCCACAAGGCAGTGTAAAGTTTAAAATGGTGATAAGATACTAAGAGTGTGTGTGTTTGTGTGTGTGTGTGTGTGTATGTTTGAATGAGTGCTGGTCATTTACAGCGCTTTTGCTGCTCAAAACTTTCACGGCCAATTATTGTTGGATAAAGTTGAGATTTTATGGTTAACATTATAATAATTGAGTTATTTGTAAACAAATGTGTTTGCTTGAATAATTCGAAAATGTTGGATATTATTATAACATTTCCTTTAAAATAAATTGTATTGGGGTATGAAGTTTACAGACTGTTACCATAAATGGCTGTTAAAGTTTTGAGCAACCAGGCCTAGTTGTTCATCATTATTTTTACAATCTATGTTTTACCTATTTATGATTCCACAGTTATTTGAAGATTATTATTTTTTAAAGAAAAGTATTGGGGGGGTTATAGTTTAGTTAGAAAGTTGTTTTTCTAAATGGTTTGAACAGAAGATAACCTTTTGTTGATAGTATTTTAGATCTACTTAGAGAAATTAAGAAATTTTTGTTCCGTTGTGAATTGGGAATGACCCTTCTTTGTAAAGTCCTTCTATTTTAATTGTTTTAATAACAGATAACAGTGAAACTGTTAAAAATGAAATTTGTGTTCAGTTAAAACATATTTTAAGAAAATCTGTCATCCTCTGCTCATGTTGTTGAGTTAAGGATATTGTTGTCAACGTTTATTTGATTTTAAATGTTGTGCGGATACCGTGTTGACATTTCTACATAAGCCAAACATTCATTAAAAAATCATTTTACTGATCAGTCTATTTGGAGATTTATTGACGAATTTATAATAGATTTAGTGCTAATGTTTGATATTTGTGAATCCAAGTTACGTCATCCCATAAATCATCCACATGTATTTCCTGATCAAACTCTGTTGCATACACAGGCATGAATTGTTTCATGGATTGACAGATGTCAGACGTTGTCAAGAATTGTACATATTGTAAATTATTATATTTTTTGTAACATAACATGTTAAGTGGCAAGAATTCTATTGGCGCTGGTGTTTACACTTCTGTGCATGTATCGTGTACAGATTTGGGATCTTGGGTCTGATGTCTTATTAAGACTAGACTGCATAATTGTTTGGAAAGTAAGACAGAAACAGTTTAATATAGAGTTTTTGTTGATTGTTTGTGGAGGGGGCGGCGATGGCGATTTTATTGATTGGTGGTTGTTGGGGAATTTAGTTTTGGTTGTGTAGGCTGGTTGCCATTTTTGGTTGGGTATTGGTTTTGATTTGGTTAATGGTGGTTTGGGTGAGTAGACTCCGCGGGGCCCGGGGGGGGGGGGTAGATGCCGGGCTGGCCGCCCAGGTGTCCAACTTGGGGGTGGAGATTACGGCTTGCTGGGTGGAGCTCCAGGTTAGGTGGCTGGAAGAAGCCGTCAGTGCGCTGCCGACAGTGCAAGATGTCGTCCGTGACATTGGGGTGTGCATGGACGAGAGCACTGTAGGAGGCAACGATGAGACTGGCCGCGTCGGTGATGTAGTTTCGTTGGTGCTGCCGACAGTACAAAGAGTCGTCCGTGACATTGGGGTGTTCACCGACGATAGTACTCGAGGAGGCAACGATGAGACTGGGTGCGTCGGTGATGTAGTTCCATTGGTGCTGCCGACAGTACAAAGAGTCGTCCGTGACACTGGGGTGTTCACCGACGATAGTACTCAAGGAGACAACGATGAGATTGGCTGCGTCGATGATGCGGTTCCGTTGGCGCTACCAACAGTTCGCGAAGTTGTCGGTCACATTGGTGTGTGTACCGACATAAGCACTGAAGGAGGCAACGGTGAGACTGTCTGCGTCGGCGGCAGAGAAGGCAAGTTCACCGAAGGCGTCGATGACGCGGTTCCGTTGGCGCTACCAACAGTTCGCGAAGTTGTCGGTCACATTGGTGTGTGTACCGACATAAGCACTGAAGGAGGCAACGGTGAGACTGTCGGCGTCGGCGGCAGAGAAGACAAGTTCACCTAAGGCGTCGATGACGCGGTTCCGTTGGCGCTACCAACAGTTCGCGAAGTTGTCGGTCACATTGGTGTGTGTACCGACATAAGCACTGAAGGAGGCAACGGTGAGACTGTCGGCGTCGGCGGCAGAGAAGACAAGTTCACCGAAGGCGTCGATGACGCGGTTCCGTTGGCGCTACCAACAGTTCGCGAAGTTGTCGGTCACATTGGTGTGTGTACCGACATAAGCACTGAAGGAGGCAACGGTGAGACTGTCGGCGTCGGCGGCAGAGAAGACAAGTTCACCGAAGGCGTCGATGACGCGGTTCCGTTGGCGCTACCAACAGTTCGCGAAGTTGTCGGTCACATTGGTGTGTGTACCGACATAAGCACTGAAGGAGACCAAAATCAAAATCTGTCAAATGCAGATTTGCATCTGCTATCTGTCTTTATGTTGATATTTGCTGATGATATTGTATTATTTACTACTAACCCAGTAAGCCTTCAGAACCAACTTAACAATTTATACCTTTACTCTACTAAATGGGGTCTTAAAATTAATATAAATAAAACGAAAATATGCATATTTGAAAAACGAAAATGCAGGTGCAACTACACATGGTCAATAAATAACGAGAACCTTGAAATTGTCAACAGTTTTGTATATCTGGGTATAAAATTCCTTTACACGGGAAATATGTCTAATACTGTAAAAATATTAAATGAACAAGCACTTAGAGCATATCATCATCTTGTATCTATTTTTGGCCGTGTCAAATTAGATGTCAAAACCAAACTAGCTCTATTCGATGCATTAGTAACACCAATCATACTTTATGGTTCTGAAGTCTGGGGCATTTATGACAACCCTGATATTGATAAATTACATTACAAATTTTGCAAAAATATTCTTTGTGTAAAACAATCTACTTCTAACTATGCTGTTCTTAGTGAATTGGGTAGATTCCCTCTAGCCGTTTTATGCAAACTTAGAGCATTACGTTATTGGATGAAAGTCGCAAATAACCAAAATTCATTATTGTACCAAGTTTTTATGGAACAAATGAATGTTTTAACCAATTTCAATTGTACGAAAAATAATCTATGGTGTCATGCTTTGAAGTCAACTTTAGACAATCTTGGTTTGGGTTATACGCTTTATTTATCTGATTTCACGTGCGACATTTCTCACATGGTAAACCAAAGATTAAAAGACCAATTTGTTCAAGAATGGAGCGATACTTTAGCTTCTCAGTCCAAAATGGAAATGTACTTGAAATTTAAAAAAAGCTTCGAATATGAAAAATACCTTGATTGTATATCTAATGAAAAGTTAAGAATCCAAATGAGTCAATTTCGTCTAAGTTCCCATTATCTAGAAATAGAAGTTGGCAGATATAGTAGGCTGTCCCGAGAAGAACGCAAGTGTAAACTCTGTAACCAAAATGTTTGTGAATCCGAATATCACTTTTTATTATGTTGTCCATTATATAATGATTTGCGTGTAAAATATAATGTCAGGACACCATGGCCTTCCATAAGTAAATACATATTAATGATGTCTTCCAAAAATGTTCTTAAGTTAAAAAGCATTGCGAAATATTTAGTTGAAGCGTTCAAACTTAGATGTGATACTTTAAATCATCTAGCTGTTGTATAATTGCATGTTAAAAGACATAACTGTATTTAATAGTCAAACATATATGTTTTTGATTGTCATATTTGCTCATGTTTAAATGTATTATTGCATGATTCCCTGTCTTGGCCATATTTCTATTGTATATATGTTCTTGGCCAAAGGCAGAATGCCGGATTGCCAATAAACTTTGAAACTTTGAAACTATTATTGAATTAAAGAATTCATGTTGCTACAAACAAATCTATAATTTAAGTTTAATAAGATATTTTCCATTACTTGTTCATTAACAGTGATTGAATTTTTTTAAATAAAACATCTTTGTGCTTCTCGTGAAAATTTAACAAAATGTCACTTACGCTACTTTTTACATTCAGAAAATGACATGCGTTTGTTATGTCAATTTCGAAAATTGGATAAAAACATTATTTTTACCAAAAAGGTTGACTTAATATTTTATCAGTTGATGTATGTCACCTTAATAAACACAAAATTGGAAAAAAGTAAAAATGTATAAAAATGTCAGTTACATGACTTATTACATTCAGTAGGCGATATGTTTTAATTATAATTTGTAAAATTAGATAAATACAACATATAAAACTGCATATTATGCACTTTTGATAAAACACAATTTATTCCCAAATTGATGTTTTATTCCCAATTCACATAATGCAGTGTTATAATGAAAATAAGCCATAAGTTATGATTTTTAAGAATGAATAATAACTATAACATATTTTTATTTTGAGTAAATAAAGTTGTTATATGACATTAAAATTATAATTTATTACAGCCAATATTGAATTGTAGTTCTCAAAAATAATTTTGATAAATAACTATCAGTGTGTCATAGATCTTTATTAATACCATTTACCTTCCAATTTAAAAATTAATTTAATTTGAAGCCAAAAAAATGTGACAGCATTTTCATCATTTGGCTAATATTAAATAACAACCACACCTACCATTATACAAGATATTAGGCACTTAGGGTGCAATAAACAAGCATTGATTAGATTAGCAAGTGTAGTACAACAGATAACAGCTAGATTATGGGTGCAATATACAGGCCCTTTAATCAGCATTGATGAGATTAGGTGACAGGGGGATTAGATGAGATTAGCACATTATTATGCAAAAAAAACGTTTTTAAATAGTTTATCACTGTATTAAATACTATTAATGAATAGATTTGATTTGACTTAATTGATAGTTTTATATATGGAACAGAACAGAACAGATAGTTTATTCATATAACTTGAACATTTACAGTTCATCGTTACATATACAAAACTGACAATATAATAAGCAATAAGCACATGCATAGTAATGCGAAAGTGACCAAACTAGTACATTAAAAGGTGTTAAATATAATATACAATTAGTTTGTTTAACAGTATACAATTTATGAAATATTTTATTATTCGTACATAGCGATTTATATATAATGGGTATCGCCCTAGTTCCCCGTATACAGCTGTTGTGCCAGTGCCCGGCCTACAAAACGCGCACATACCTCGTGACTGGGAACCAGCGACAAATCGATATAGTGCATGCTGGGCAGCACGAGTTTGTACGGTCTCTTGTGCACGGGACGTTGAGGTGAGTAGATGTGTTTATGTGCCTATGTCCCTATGTGAGTATTGTGTGTGAAATAGTGAGCCTGCGTATAGTTTATATTGTATTATATGGTATTGTATTGTATATGTGTGTCGGTAACTGTGAGCCTGTAATTGTGAACCTGTGCGTGTAACCCTGAGTACGTAAGTAGTTCCAGGGGGTTTAGCCTGTGTATGTAAGCCAGTGTCTAGCTGTGAGCCTGTGCGTATTGTGTTATATTGTATTTTATGTGCGTTCAACACGTATTTACCTGGGAGGCCATTCCCTGAAGATATAAGTGAGTCTGTGACTGTGTATGTAAGCCGGTGGCTGTGTGTTTAAGTACGTGTTTGCCTGGAAGTGTATTCCCAGAAGTACATGTATAGTGCCATTTCGTGACGTGGACGAGCCGACAAGTGTACCCGACGAGCCGACGAGTGCACCCGACGAGCCGACGAGTGTACCCGACGAGCCGACGCGTGAAGCCGACAAGTTCCCTCGAAGACGACGAGGACGATTGGTGCCGTCCAGACGTGGATTCCAGTCGATGCCCATGTGAGTAGTCTAGTATATTATCTTTGCTAGCGGTTGGGATAATTGCATTAAAACCCACGAATAGCTAACCGGGTGAAAACACTACAATTGTAGTACGGATGGGGTTTGTGTAATTGTGTTTTAACGGTTAGGCTAGTTCTATATATAACTTTGTTGCAAATAAATCGGCATCGTGAAATTTAGTTTGGACCGTCGCATCAAATTTAATTTAAAGTTCTGTGTTCGTTTTAAAACGTTATTTCTATAATTTAACAGTTGCACGCATTTTTCGTCTATTTTTAGTCGTGTGTAAAAACAGACGGCATCATAGTTTTTTTTTCATTGTTCACATTCGCCGGCCGTGTTATCAGTTGGCGAAATATTTGTTAAAAAACGTGATTGTCCAATGCTGTTTGTAACAGGTTCATTGCTTGTGTAATTAACGGACGGCCACGTGTTTTTTATTTGGCAATTTCCCGTGATTAGTTGGCGCGTATTCTGTGCGCAGCAGTTCATGAAAAACGTGTTTGGTTGACTGCTGTATAAAATTATAGCAGTGTAAATTGCTGATGTATTGATGATGAAATTGGTGCTTAACTACAAGTTAAAGCGGCGTGTTTTTTATTTGCAGTTTTTATTTTTCTTCTACATATATTCAGTTGGAATACAAACTCTGTGATTTTTTTTGTACTTTTTTACAATTAAGTCAATTTCGCCAATGCTCCTTTAGAACCACATGCCACTAAGGATATAAGTTCAAACAATGCTCGCACATGTGCATTTGATATTGCTTCCCTTGATTCAACCTGTAATATGAAAATGCGTATACCATTGCATGTCTTGTCTGATGTTTATGACGGTTTGTTGTATAACACATTGGATGCCAGCAACACACATATGACTTGCTTGATATGGTTTTAACACCAATGCAAAGTAAATGAGATCATCGGAGAAAGCTAAATTCACCATCATTCTAGGTACTTTTGTCTCGGCATTGTCCAACCACAGCAGCCAATTAAAAAAACAAACTAAAACCTTTTTGCAGATCCCAAAGTAGCGTAGTCATGTTTTATTTTTCACCTTTTTCTATGGATAGTTTTACTTAAAAACATATTCTTATTCTTTCTTGGGTGGAAATCTTATCACTTTTTCCAACACCTTTCCACAGCTGTATCCAGCAAATACGATCTAAATCTCGATGTAACCATTGTCACTCAGTTTAATTTGGCATTAGGACATCATATTGTATTTGTTTTTCTGAAGACATTTTGCTGATGTTAAATACTTTTGTTCTGCGCACAAAAAGGCTTTTTGTACAATAAAGTTTGTGAATAGTTTATTTCAACTTGATACGGTTAATGTTGTATAAAAAAAGGCCATCAAGATAATAATGTAGACTTTTTTTTTATCAGTTATGTTTAGTAGATGTAAAAGTCAAGTGAAAACATAAGGATTTCAGGGGTCGAAATAATGTGAAAGATTTTTGCGAACCATTTCATTGTGCTATTATTTGTGTGCTTTTGTGGTATTTAATTGTGTATTGTGATGGTTGAGTAACTAGGTTTAAAAAACTTGGAATATCTTCAGCAAATGAATATTGATATTGAGGTCATGCGTCCAAATTGACAGAACTGTTAAAATAATTAAAAATATATTTTCTATCGGTATTTCATAAAAATAAGATTAAATGATTTACAGAATTTGGAGTTCATGTCCACAAGGCAGTGTAAAGTTTAAAATGGTGATAAGATACTAAGAGTGTGTGTGTTTGTGTGTGTGTGTGTGTGTGTGTGTGTATGTTTGAATGAGTGCTGGTCATTTACAGCGCTTTTGCTGCTCAAAACTTTCACGGCCAATTATTGTTGGATAAAGTTGAGATTTTATGGTTAACATTATAATAATTGAGTTATTTGTAAACAAATGTGTTTGCTTGAATAATTCGAAAATGTTGGATATTATTATAACATTTCCTTTAAAATAAATTGTATTGGGGTATGAAGTTTACAGACTGTTACCATAAATGGCTGTTAAAGTTTTGAGCAACCAGGCCTAGTTGTTCATCATTATTTTTACAATCTATGTTTTACCTATTTATGATTCCACAGTTATTTGAAGATTATTATTTTTTAAAGAAAAGTATTGGGGGGGGGGTTATAGTTTAGTTAGAAAGTTGTTTTTCTAAATGGTTTGAACAGAAGATAACCTTTTGTTGATAGTATTTTAGATCTACTTAGAGAAATTAAGAAATTTTTGTTCCGTTGTGAATTGGGAATGACCCTTCTTTGTAAAGTCCTTCTATTTTAATTGTTTTAATAACAGATAACAGTGAAACTGTTAAAAATGAAATTTGTGTTCAGTTAAAACATATTTTAAGAAAATCTGTCATCCTCTGCTCATGTTGTTGAGTTAAGGATATTGTTGTCAACGTTTATTTGATTTTAAATGTTGTGCGGATACCGTGTTGACATTTCTACATAAGCCAAACATTCATTAAAAAATCATTTTACTGATCAGTCTATTTGGAGATTTATTGACGAATTTATAATAGATTTAGTGCTAATGTTTGATATTTGTGAATCCAAGTTACGTCATCCCATAAATCATCCACATGTATTTCCTGATCAAACTCTGTTGCATACACAGGCATGAATTGTTTCATGGATTGACAGATGTCAGACGTTGTCAAGAATTGTACATATTGTAAATTATTATATTTTTTGTAACATAACATGTTAAGTGGCAAGAATTCTATTGGCGCTGGTGTTTACACTTCTGTGCATGTATCGTGTACAGATTTGGGATCTTGGGTCTGATGTCTTATTAAGACTAGACTGCATAATTGTTTGGAAAGTAAGACAGAAACAGTTTAATATAGAGTTTTTGTTGATTGTTTGTGGAGGGGGCGGCGATGGCGATTTTATTGATTGGTGGTTGTTGGGGAATTTAGTTTTGGTTGTGTAGGCTGGTTGCCATTTTTGGTTGGGTATTGGTTTTGATTTGGTTAATGGTGGTTTGGGTGAGTAGACTCCGCGGGGCCCGGGGGGGGGGGGGTAGATGCCGGGCTGGCCGCCCAGGTGTCCAACTTGGGGGTGGAGATTACGGCTTGCTGGGTGGAGCTCCAGGTTAGGTGGCTGGAAGAAGCCGTCAGTGCGCTGCCGACAGTGCAAGATGTCGTCC
This sequence comes from Dreissena polymorpha, assembly GCF_020536995.1. Classification (NCBI taxonomy): domain Eukaryota; kingdom Metazoa; phylum Mollusca; class Bivalvia; order Myida; family Dreissenidae; genus Dreissena; species Dreissena polymorpha. Next base: position 59,445,864 of record NC_068358.1, on the reverse strand, counting down.
GTGACATTGGGGTGTGCATGGACGAGAGCACTGTAGGAGGCAACGATGAGACTGGCCGCGTCGGTGATGTAGTTTCGTTGGTGCTGCCGACAGTACAAAGAGTCGTCCGTGACATTGGGGTGTTCACCGACGATAGTACTCGAGGAGGCAACGATGAGACTGGGTGCGTCGGTGATGTAGTTCCATTGGTGCTGCCGACAGTACAAAGAGTCGTCCGTGACACTGGGGTGTTCACCGACGATAGTACTCAAGGAGACAACGATGAGATTGGCTGCGTCGATGATGCGGTTCCGTTGGCGCTACCAACAGTTCGCGAAGTTGTCGGTCACATTGGTGTGTGTACCGACATAAGCACTGAAGGAGGCAACGGTGAGACTGTCTGCGTCGGCGGCAGAGAAGGCAAGTTCACCGAAGGCGTCGATGACGCGGTTCCGTTGGCGCTACCAACAGTTCGCGAAGTTGTCGGTCACATTGGTGTGTGTACCGACATAAGCACTGAAGGAGGCAACGGTGAGACTGTCGGCGTCGGCGGCAGAGAAGACAAGTTCACCTAAGGCGTCGATGACGCGGTTCCGTTGGCGCTACCAACAGTTCGCGAAGTTGTCGGTCACATTGGTGTGTGTACCGACATAAGCACTGAAGGAGGCAACGGTGAGACTGTCGGCGTCGGCGGCAGAGAAGACAAGTTCACCGAAGGCGTCGATGACGCGGTTCCGTTGGCGCTACCAACAGTTCGCGAAGTTGTCGGTCACATTGGTGTGTGTACCGACATAAGCACTGAAGGAGGCAACGGTGAGACTGTCGGCGTCGGCGGCAGAGAAGACAAGTTCACCGAAGGCGTCGATGACGCGGTTCCGTTGGCGCTACCAACAGTTCGCGAAGTTGTCGGTCACATTGGTGTGTGTACCGACATAAGCACTGAAGGAGACCAAAATCAAAATCTGTCAAATGCAGATTTGCATCTGCTATCTGTCTTTATGTTGATATTTGCTGATGATATTGTATTATTTACTACTAACCCAGTAAGCCTTCAGAACCAACTTAACAATTTATACCTTTACTCTACTAAATGGGGTCTTAAAATTAATATAAATAAAACGAAAATATGCATATTTGAAAAACGAAAATGCAGGTGCAACTACACATGGTCAATAAATAACGAGAACCTTGAAATTGTCAACAGTTTTGTATATCTGGGTATAAAATTCCTTTACACGGGAAATATGTCTAATACTGTAAAAATATTAAATGAACAAGCACTTAGAGCATATCATCATCTTGTATCTATTTTTGGCCGTGTCAAATTAGATGTCAAAACCAAACTAGCTCTATTCGATGCATTAGTAACACCAATCATACTTTATGGTTCTGAAGTCTGGGGCATTTATGACAACCCTGATATTGATAAATTACATTACAAATTTTGCAAAAATATTCTTTGTGTAAAACAATCTACTTCTAACTATGCTGTTCTTAGTGAATTGGGTAGATTCCCTCTAGCCGTTTTATGCAAACTTAGAGCATTACGTTATTGGATGAAAGTCGCAAATAACCAAAATTCATTATTGTACCAAGTTTTTATGGAACAAATGAATGTTTTAACCAATTTCAATTGTACGAAAAATAATCTATGGTGTCATGCTTTGAAGTCAACTTTAGACAATCTTGGTTTGGGTTATACGCTTTATTTATCTGATTTCACGTGCGACATTTCTCACATGGTAAACCAAAGATTAAAAGACCAATTTGTTCAAGAATGGAGCGATACTTTAGCTTCTCAGTCCAAAATGGAAATGTACTTGAAATTTAAAAAAGCTTCGAATATGAAAAATACCTTGATTGTATATCTAATGAAAAGTTAAGAATCCAAATGAGTCAATTTCGTCTAAGTTCCCATTATCTAGAAATAGAAGTTGGCAGATATAGTAGGCTGTCCCGAGAAGAACGCAAGTGTAAACTCTGTAACCAAAATGTTTGTGAATCCGAATATCACTTTTTATTATGTTGTCCATTATATAATGATTTGCGTGTAAAATATAATGTCAGGACACCATGGCCTTCCATAAGTAAATACATATTAATGATGTCTTCCAAAAATGTTCTTAAGTTAAAAAGCATTGCGAAATATTTAGTTGAAGCGTTCAAACTTAGATGTGATACTTTAAATCATCTAGCTGTTGTATAATTGCATGTTAAAAGACATAACTGTATTTAATAGTCAAACATATATGTTTTTGATTGTCATATTTGCTCATGTTTAAATGTATTATTGCATGATTCCCTGTCTTGGCCATATTTCTATTGTATATATGTTCTTGGCCAAAGGCAGAATGCCGGATTGCCAATAAACTTTGAAACTTTGAAACTATTATTGAATTAAAGAATTCATGTTGCTACAAACAAATCTATAATTTAAGTTTAATAAGATATTTTCCATTACTTGTTCATTAACAGTGATTGAATTTTTTAAATAAAACATCTTTGTGCTTCTCGTGAAAATTTAACAAAATGTCACTTACGCTACTTTTTACATTCAGAAAATGACATGCGTTTGTTATGTCAATTTCGAAAATTGGATAAAAACATTATTTTTACCAAAAAGGTTGACTTAATATTTTATCAGTTGATGTATGTCACCTTAATAAACACAAAATTGGAAAAAAGTAAAAATGTATAAAAATGTCAGTTACATGACTTATTACATTCAGTAGGCGATATGTTTTAATTATAATTTGTAAAATTAGATAAATACAACATATAAAACTGCATATTATGCACTTTTGATAAAACACAATTTATTCCCAAATTGATGTTTTATTCCCAATTCACATAATGCAGTGTTATAATGAAAATAAGCCATAAGTTATGATTTTTAAGAATGAATAATAACTATAACATATTTTTATTTTGAGTAAATAAAGTTGTTATATGACATTAAAATTATAATTTATTACAGCCAATATTGAATTGTAGTTCTCAAAAATAATTTTGATAAATAACTATCAGTGTGTCATAGATCTTTATTAATACCATTTACCTTCCAATTTAAAAATTAATTTAATTTGAAGCCAAAAAATGTGACAGCATTTTCATCATTTGGCTAATATTAAATAACAACCACACCTACCATTATACAAGATATTAGGCACTTAGGGTGCAATAAACAAGCATTGATTAGATTAGAAGTGTAGTACAACAGATAACAGCTAGATTATGGGTGCAATATACAGGCCCTTTAATCAGCATTGATGAGATTAGGTGACAGGGGGATTAGATGAGATTAGCACATTATTATGCAAAAAAAACGTTTTTAAATAGTTTATCACTGTATTAAATACTATTAATGAATAGATTTGATTTGACTTAATTGATAGTTTTATATATGGAACAGAACAGAAACAGATAGTTTATTCATATAACTTGAACATTTACAGTTCATCGTTACATATACAAAACTGACAATATAATAGCAATAAGCACATGCATAGTAATGCGAAAGTGACCAAACTAGTACATTAAAAGGTGTTAAATATAATATACAATTAGTTTGTTTAACAGTATACAATTTATGAAATATTTTATTATTCGTACATAGCGATTTATATATAATGGGTATCGCCCCTAGTTCCCCGTATACAGCTGTTGTGCCAGTGCCCGGCCTACAAAACGCGCACATACCTCGTGACTGGGAACCAGCGACAAATCGATATAGTGCATGCTGGGCAGCACGAGTTTGTACGGTCTCTTGTGCACGGGACGTTGAGGTGAGTAGATGTGTTTATGTGCCTATGTCCCTATGTGAGTATTGTGTGTGAAATAGTGAGCCTGCGTATAGTTTATATTGTATTATATGGTATTGTATTGTATATGTGTGTCGGTAACTGTGAGCCTGTAATTGTGAACCTGTGCGTGTAACCCTGAGTACGTAAGTAGTTCCAGGGGGTTTAGCCTGTGTATGTAAGCCAGTGTCTAGCTGTGAGCCTGTGCGTATTGTGTTATATTGTATTTTATGTGCGTTCAACACGTATTTACCTGGGAGGCCATTCCTGAAGATATAAGTGAGTCTGTGACTGTGTATGTAAGCCGGTGGCTGTGTGTTTAAGTACGTGTTTGCCTGGAAGTGTATTCCAGAAGTACATGTATAGTGCCATTTCGTGACGTGGACGAGCCGACAAGTGTACCCGACGAGCCGACGAGTGCACCCGACGAGCCGACGAGTGTACCCGACGAGCCGACGCGTGAAGCCGACAAGTTCCCTCGAAGACGACGAGGACGATTGGTGCCGTCCAGACGTGGATTCCAGTCGATGCCCATGTGAGTAGTCTAGTATATTATCTTTGCTAGCGGTTGGGATAATTGCAATTAAAACCCACGATAGCTAACCGGGTGAAAACACTACAATTGTAGTACGGATGGGGTTTGTGTAATTGTGTTTTAAAACGGTTAGGCTAGTTCTATATATAACTTTGTTGCAAATAAATCGGCATCGTGAAATTTAGTTTGGGACCGTCGCATCAAATTTAATTTAAAGTCTGTGTTCATCTATTCGCGGTGTTGATAACGTATTACGGTGTACGCGGAGTATCTCTAGTCGTAACACTAAAAGCAGCAGCAGTAGTAGTAGTGGTAGTAGTAGTCGTAGTAGTAGTAGTAGTAGTAGTAGTAGTGGTAGTAGTAGTAGTAGTAGTAGTAGCAGAAGTAGTAGTAGTAGTAGTAGTAGTAGTAGTAGTAAAAGCTGTTGTTATGAATATTACATAGAGTACGCGGTGTATATAAGTAATAGTTCTCGTAAACATTTTGATTAATTTGATTAGATTGTTTTGAATATATATGTTCTATTGTCTCAGTTTAAGTCCCGTCTTTTATTGCAATATTGTTGGAACTATAAAATTGAAATTAATCTGAGCAGTGCTCTGCGAAATGGGGGTTTAATGAATAGGCATAAAGTGTCGTCCCAAATTGTATTTCCTGGTATCCTGCTTTTCCCTAGCACTTCTCTTACAGAAAACAGATATAATGCAAAACTATTTTAAAAAATGCTGAAAATCCAATCAATTGAACTAAGGTAATAGCAGCATATCCGGTCTTAAACATATACATCTTAAAGAACTACCAATAAAAATGTTTACTGTACAAAAAATGCACAGACACAAACTACATGTATTTCAATATAAACGATTTTTGTCATTTTGGAGTCATAAGGTAGCTAGGGAAAAGCAACTTGTTTTGTCTCTGCTATTCACAAACAATTTCCATGGACCTCGTGATTGCACAAGTAAATGGTTTACAATCGATGTGATGCAATTTACTGTTTGTGAAACGTTGCATGGTTTGTGAAATGTTGTGTGAATAGCAGACAGAACAAAATTAAAAATAAAAACATCTGTAAAGAAGAAATTTGTATTTGTGCCATCTGCTAAAAAAAGAATAGATATCAGCATACAATCAAACTACACGGAAACAATTAAGATAATGTGGATTTTGCTAGAGGTTTTCTGATTCATTCTTTATCCATTTATTGTAATAGTATTAAAAGCTGTCCCAGCCGGTGTGTTTGGTTAATCTTTGGTGTTTTGTTGAGTGCAGTGTGTCAGTTTAGTTACCTCCCTTAATAGAGTTCAACATCTATAACGTTTAGCAGATAAATGCATCAGACGATTCAATAGTGTAAATAATAGTATAATAATAATAATAAATGAACAGTACGAGTAAATAGATAAATAATAATAATATGAATATAACTACCTAAGGATAAAAATTCCTAACCCAAGATTGTGGGCAGAGGATATGCAATTGTTAGATTTCCTTCCTAACCTAAGATAATAAAGATTGTAAGAAAATGGCTGTCACTTAATGCTAACAGCAATATAGTAAGAGATTGCCGCAGAGATTAATACCCTGGAGGAGAGTATCTCGGAACTGCAATCGCAGTTGCACTTGATTTTTGTGATTCTTTTTACTTCTCTGAGGATGTTTTCATGCAAACTTTATCTGACCTCCGGTGTTACCCCATTTTTGTTTAAAATAGAAATTCTTAATATGAACAGTGTTCTGTGAAAAGAGGGTTTAATACATGGGAGTAACGCGTTGTCCCAGATTTGTTGTGCAATCCGTACTTTGTTTTTTATAATGTTGTATATAGAGTGCTTTGCTCACTCAGGGATGGGTTCTTTTATTTTCCATGAATCTATGGGAAAGTGCTTTCTTCCATTTCTTATTTTTTATCTAGAGTCGATGCGGCTAATTCCGTACGCATTCGGACAAGAATCAATATGGACGGTTATCGGCTGTTTTCTACCGAGAAATGAAAACTGCAGTGGACGCCGGGACCATTGGGCTATATTTAACTTGCTTTTTATATCGCGAGTTTTGATTGGATACTTCAGAAATTGTTGTCATGTACATTAACCTACACGAGTCTAATTTCGTACAGTGTGTGGGTAATTCCGTACACGCAAAAGAAAGTATACCAATGTCAATCTCGACGGGTTTGTGATAGAAATATCGATACCTATATTGGATATAATTACTACTTTATTTTTTAGAAACTTAAATATGAAATTAAATTTGTTTTAAAATAAAATATTTTCATGTTAAATCATGTTGAATTCGTATTTTTTGTATGTGCATATTAGAAATTTGATTCTGTAATTTACATCTTATTCATAATGTACGTGTAAGCAACACTAAAAGTTTTTAACGAATTCATATTTATATTTGTAATTGTTGTTTTATTTGATTTGTGTTGCTGTTTTAGTAAGTTTAATTGTTTGTTGTGCTAGAGAGTGACAGTGAAGACTCAGTATCTGTTAATAACCGCAATGTTAATCAATGAAAGTGGACCGAATATGGACTTGTCCTAAGGACACAACCACTGGGTTGTGTGGGGTGGAAACGCTAAGAGATGGACATCGTTAGCTATAGCAGCGTCTATGAGACCAAGTGTCTCGTGGGAAGAGTGAGAGTCCACAATTATAAGCTGGGGCCTCGCTGGACCACAGTGTTTAAGAAAATGGCCCCGAAACCAGATCTCACCGAATGTATCCTCCATCCAAGCTCGTTCCTGGAATGTGTAAACGCTGCCGGGAACTCCGTCCTCAGTATTGTAAGATAACAAACTTTTGTACGTTTTTCCCTTTACAATAACCAGAGGGAGGATCTCGCCTCCAGCAGCGTTAACACAGGCCAGGACAGAGACATTTTCCCGCTTATTCCCAACCCTTCCGGGAATATTTTTCGCACCGGACGGCCCAAGCACCCTAGCAGGCTTGTGCAGAAGTGGAACGCTGGTTTCATCAATGTTCCAGATGCGAACAGGCTTGTCCTGTAAAGAGAGAGACTCAAGCAGCCTAGTAAGATTGTTAAAATAATTATTGGTCACAGTTGCATTTAACATCCTTGCTCTGCATGTCGATAAGGCCTGTGGTGTCCTATGGCTTACGTCTGGGTGCATCTTCAAAAATCCAGCAATCCAATCCTTGCCAGGAACGCCATTTCTAAATGGGGACTTAATTTTGAGCTTACGGACGATTCTGCCAATCTTCACCTGCAACATTCGTCTGGTTATTCCAAATCCCTACAACAATAATAATATATGATGTATATGATGAATATCACCGCATTATATCAATAAATTGATCGTTTAATTTGTTAATACATGTGGGTGCTGTGAAACAAAATAAGATTCGCATTGTCGACCAATAATTAATACGGAGTTTTTATGATATAAGTAACGGAGTAAAGAACAATTAATAAATGCAAATGGTTTATAAATTAAATCCGCTTTATCGTTGGAAACAATTTGCTACTGTATTAGGCACAGTGCTTTAATGTCCGCTTCTTGGAATCGAGACCACATTTTGCGTTGCGTCTGTTTGGTTTTAACAACGGCCAATAAGCGCAACAGGACGTTTGAAATGTTAATTTTAAAAATCTTCATTGATTATTATTTAAACTTACCAACATTTTAAAAACATAATGTGTATTGAACATGACGCATGAATCACAAAAACAGTTTCAACAGGCTAGTGTACATAGAAACAGCTACACACCATGTTCGCTGCCCGTTTAATTTTTTCAACTAGCTCCACCTCAACTTCGGTTGGTATGACTGTGGGTCGCCCAGCTTGTGCCAATTCGTCGACTTTGCCGCTGATCCGGTTTTGGATGGTCATGACTGGGACACCGAATTTGCTAGAATCTTTCCGGTACGACATCCCATGTCTTACCGCACCCACAGCATCGAGGATATCCTTTTGAGAATACATTTTGGGCATTGTGGACTGTAAATGACAGAAAACAAACACAACTCATAATTGGAAATTTATTGATCATTTTACAGAAAATACGGAAGCTCTATTAAAGAGTGTTGGCTCTAATCTCGTCCACGTGGTCAAGCAAGTCACAGTCCTGCAAAACTCATACAACGTTCCATGCGAGATGCACTATGCTAAGTTCGTCCCTATCAAGACTGCAATATGCATTCCATATCACCTGCTGATTATACACATTTTCTGTCAGTAGCGTTGACAGTCTGGTGAAAACGTCAAAAATAAGATGATGTTCATATTGCGTTTCACGCAAAAACAACTGGCACAAAAGAACGTGTATTTTCAGGCCGGTCGCCCCAAATCCAATTGATCTCAACATCAACGCATGTGGGGTTGTTCTAAATTGGAAACTCATGTCTGTAAACAAATAAACAACAACTACATAGAACATTTCTTTTCTGTATAAACATTTAAAACACTTTTTTCATTCCAAAAATTTTAATAGATATATCGACCTTATTATCAATATTGTTTTCGTATAAATGCGTACGAAATTACCCGCACATAACTTTTACTGGTAAAAATTAATGCGGGTAATCTCGTACACTTTTATTTTACATATTACTAAAACAATAATACGATTTTAACATATATGTTGAGCTTAAAAAGAAAGAAAAAATATTTCATAAATTATTTTTAACACACAACCTCGCACACATTTCATAACAACTAAGATAATCTTATTAACGTTGGAGTTGTCGTTTCTGAGCGCTTGCTGATGATGCGGGAGAAAGCGGGAAATTTAAAATTTCGCGCCAAATACGTATGCAGCCAATCGGATGTAGACAGTAACGTCATCGGCAATCGATTTCACAAAGCGCACATTTAAACAAGCGAAAAAAGTACTATAAGCGATATAGCGTAATTCAGTGTTGTGTAACCAAACATAGAAGATATAAACAATAAATTTATAGTGTACGAAATTAGACGCCCGTACGGAATTAGCCGCATCGACTTAACTGTCGGACGACCACTGTCACACTCCATACTGTTTGTGACCGGAAGTGGTATTGCAGGTCTTTTGAATTTTTTATGTGACCATGCTTGACGGCAACTGTCATGATGCATCAATTTCATTTTTTGTTAATGGCCGGAGGTGTTTCCAGGTGCATGTACACTTTATTTTGTTTTTATTTTTGTAAAGTACATTATTTCTCAGTGTGATCTCCACATTCTAATACCTAAGGGACTGTACTTGTTAGACGAAAGCCAACAAGAATGTTTTTTCTTGATTAAGCAATTGTCGGACGATAGCCGACAATAATGTTTTTTTAATTAACTAATGTGATGGAAATTTTCTTATGCAAGAAACATATTGGTCACTAACCGCTAGAATGCAGCGGTCTGTATTTACCCTGCTATGCGCTGGCACTCCTGTGCCTGCGGGAGGGGGATCATGGTCCCATTTGAGTCTCTATCTCTTCTGCCTTGGGTGCGACCGTACGGTGGCGGCCCAAGAGGAGAAAAGTTGGAGGAATGTAGTGGGTACAATAGTTTTATTTTAGTTGTCTTTTCCTCCATATAATGTCAATGATTATGTTGCAAAATGAATGTTCTCTATATAAAATTAAAAGCAATTATATGTATTATTTGGACAATAATAAGATTATTTTTATTCTTATATTTTTAACCTTTTTGTCACTTAGATATTATTTTAACGCATTTGTAGTACCTTAGAAAGTTACATTTCTTGTGATTTTTATTATAATATAACCAAGAGGATTTTTATTACCTTAGAAAGTTAAATTTCTTGTGATTTTTATTTTAATATAACCAAGAGGATTTTTATTTATATTATGCAGTCACATGCAGAGGGCGTAGGCCTTCTCATTTGGGCTGCGAGGGGATGTATTTGTATGATGTTTTATGATTTTATTTGATAAGTTATTTTATTTGTTAAAATTTGTGAAAATGGATTGTAAGGTGGGTGCTCCTGTCCATTCATTGTGTAGACAAGAAAAGGACAGGAGTAACCTGACCTTGTTTTTTAGAATATTGAATCAAAAAGCTTTGATAAGGCACCTGAATTGATTTTTATATTAATACACTCGAGTTTAGAGGCATATTGAGACACTTAAGTCAATGGTGTGTTATTTTTGTTGGTACGGACCGGTTTGTTTAAATTATAAATATATACAGGATGACCTGTCGCTGGATTTTAAACATTTGTTTTTGTGTAGTGTTTTAATAATTATATTACAGGCCAATGGGCACTGACGTTTAATGGAGATGCATTAACTTTAGTTGTTGTATATTGCAGACGTTGCGCAGAAAGAGAGGTCGGACGAAAGCTGGCCGGCATGCAGACCTGACTTTGAGGTGTTAGGTCAAGGTGCTTACGCGAGGGGCACTATTACTTCATCGGTAGCTCCGGTACGATTCCTTCGCTGTGTGGCGTCGTCCCAAAAGGAGAAAAGTGGGAGGAGTGTTGTGCCAGTGCCCGGCCTACAAAACGCGCACATACCTCGTGACTGGGAACCAGCGACAAATCGATATAGTGCATGCTGGGCAGCACGAGTTTGTACGGTCTCTTGTGCACGGGACGTTGAGGTGAGTAGATGTGTTTATGTGCCTATGTCCCTATGTGAGTATTGTGTGTGAAATAGTGAGCCTGCGTATAGTTTATATTGTATTATATGGTATTGTATTGTATATGTGTGTCGGTAACTGTGAGCCTGTAATTGTGAACCTGTGCGTGTAACCCTGAGTACGTAAGTAGTTCCAGGGGGTTTAGCCTGTGTATGTAAGCCAGTGTCTAGCTGTGAGCCTGTGCGTATTGTGTTATATTGTATTTTATGTGCGTTCAACACGTATTTACCTGGGAGGGCCATTCCCTGAAGATATAAGTGAGTCTGTGACTGTGTATGTAAGCCGGTGGCTGTGTGTTTAAGTACGTGTTTGCCTGGAAGTGTATTCCCAGAAGTACATGTATAGTGCCATTTCGTGACGTGGACGAGCCGACAAGTGTACCCGACGAGCCGACGAGCCGACGAGTGTACCCGACGAGCCGACGCGTGAAGCCGACAAGTTCCCTCGAAGACGACGAGGACGATTGGTGCCGTCCAGACGTGGATTCCAGTCGATGCCCATGTGAGTAGTCTAGTATATTATCTTTGCTAGCGGTTGGGATAATTGCATTAAAACCCACGAATAGCTAACCGGGTGAAAACACTACACAGCTGAATTAGCGGTACTCATTTTGACACCCAGTATTCGTTTAAAAAATCTTCTGTGAACTCTTCGCAATAAAAGAAATCCGACAACGTCCCCATATGTCTTACACATAATTTCACTTCATCATACATAGACCGAATAGAACACTGGTAACCCACCATGTTTGTTCTTTTCTATTTACAACAGATGGTTCTAGCTCAATACCAAAAATTATCAAATTCTAGATAAACCAAAAATTTCATTAAAACGGCAGCATACGCCCTTTATAATACAATTAACAGAAAGCATGAAATACCTTTAGTTTTACACGCCAACTCCAGTCTCATGATTATATCCATAATATGTCACTTTATGATCTAAATTTCTACTCAGTTTACTAGTACATTGATTTGACGATTTGACTGTATTGAATTATTGCACGGACTCTAGATTACACGGATAAGAAACGGGACCGTAACGCCAAATATCTTGTTGTGTCTAAGTCACGTGACCGTGTCGTAACTATCGATCTTTTATCGAAGCGCCGAGGTTTGTGCGTTCAGTAAGCGGAACGTTTCCGGTTTTCTGTTTATTAATGGAACGCAGTCTGTTGAACGACCCGTTCGATTGCAACAGTTTCAAAATGGGGGTGAAACGTCTGCATAATATGTAAATGTATATTAGCAACAGTTATTTGTAATAAAGTGAAAATAAAGTATTAGTATTTTAATTGAGTGCATTTTATGTGTAAAAAAATGATGTTAGTTGAGTCCTGACTAATTGAAATATTAATTAATGATTTTATATGGTTGTTTAGGAAAGCCTCTAACAAATTTAATACTTGATTTTATAAGTGCCTTAAATTGTTCTTGCATTAATTAAGCTCATTGAAAAATTGAGTAAAATCAAAGCTTTGATGTTCTTTGATGGTCATTTTAAATGGAAAAGTATGTTACAAATTATAATAATTATAACTATTGTATTAATCAATTGAGTAAAAGCACACCTTTGATGTTCTTTGATGGTCATTGATGGTCATTGTAAGTGGAATGGTATGCTACAAATTAAACAATTATAACTATTGTATAAATCAATTGAGTAAACAAACACCTTTTTTTTGATGATCATTTTAAGTGGAATGGTATGTTACAAAGTAAAGAATTACTATTATTGAATTAATGAATTCATGTTGCTACAAACAAATCTATAATTTAAGTTTAATAAGATATTTTCCATTACTTGTTCATTAACAGTGATTGAATTTTTTTTAATAAAACATCTTTGTGCTTCTCGTGAAAATTTAACAAAATGTCACTTACGCTACTTTTTACATTCAGAAAATGACATGCGTTTGTTATGTCAATTTCGAAAATTGGATAAAAACATTATTTTTACCAAAAAGGTTGACTTAATATTTTATCAGTTGATGTATGTCACCTTAATAAACACAAAATTGGAAAAAAGTAAAAATGTATAAAATGTATACAAATGTCAGTTACATGACTTATTACATTCAGTAGGCGATGTTTTAATTATAATTTGTAAAATTAGATAAATACAACATATAAAACTGCATATTATGCACTTTTGATAAAACACAATTTATTCCCAAATTGATGTTTTATTCCCAATTCACATAATGCAGTGTTATAATGAAAATAAGCCATAAGTTATGATTTTTAAGAATGAATAATAACTATAACACATTTTTATTTTGAGTAAATAAAGTTCTTATATGACATTAAAATTATAATTTATTACAGCCAATATTGAATTGTAGTTCTCAAAAATAATTTTGATAAATAACTATCAGTGTGTCATAGATCTTTATTAATACCATTTACCTTCCAATTTAAAAATTAATTTAATTTGAAGCCAAAAAAATGTGACAGCATTTTCATCATTTGGCTAATATTAAATAACAACCACACCTACCATTATACAAGATATTAGGCACTTAGGGTGCAATAAACAAGCATTGATTAGATTAGCAAGTGTAGTACAACAGATAACAGCTAGATTATGGGTGCAATATACAAGCCCTTTAATCAGCATTGATGAGATTAGGTGACAGGGGGATTAGATGAGATTAGCACATTATTATGCAAAAAAAAACGTTTTTAAATAGTTTATCACTGTATTAAATACTATTAATGAATAAATTTGATTTGACTTAATTGATAGTTTTATATATGGAACAGATCGGAACAGATAGTTTATTCATATAACTTGAACATTTACAGTTCATCGTTACATATACAAAACTGACAATATAATAAGCAATAAGCACATGCATAGTAATGCGAAAGTGACCAAACTAGTACATTAAAAGGTGTTAAATATAATATACAATTAGTTTGTTTAACAGTATACAATTTATGAAATATTTTATTATTCGTACATAGCGATTTATATATAATGGGTATCGCCCTAGTTCCCCGTATACAGCTGAATTAGCGGTACTCATTTTGACACCCAGTATTCGTTTAAAAAATCTTCTGTGAACTCTTCGCAATAAAAGAAATCCGACAACGTCCCCATATGTCTTACACATAATTTCACTTCATCATACATAGACCGAATAATTTTTAACAATCTACCGTTTATTTCGCTCTTAATAAGCTTGTACCATAGTCCGTTTCAATATATTGAATCATAACATTTCATAAGGTCGATATAGCAACAGTATAGTTTCTTTTTAGAACTGAATGTTTATCTATAAAAGCCTTTAGTAGGAAAATAGCATCCACAGTGCTATAATTGGTTTTGAATCCAAACTATGGTAGTCATAGATGCATCTGTTGTATTTCACAGTGACATCCAATCATTTTATTATATACATACATATAAATGCATGAAAAAAATATAATTGTTGACAATTATATAGTTTATTTATTTATCATATTTAACTGTTACAATGAAAACAGTTTTGAAATTAATATAAATGTGATTTAACCATTTAATCAATTCACCAATTGACCCTTTTTAATTGGATTAATTGGATTAAAAACAACAAACAACTACAGTTCCTCAACACTTATGATTTACATGCATTCCATTCACAGTTAAACCAAACAAATAATCAAACAAGCTGCTTCATAAATAAAGTTAATTGAAAACTTCATAAACAAAATAATTATTTTGATAATAAATCAAGAATAAACTTCAACCAAACAATCATACATTTATTGGGGGAGAAACGTCTAGGGGAGGAAACGTCTTGGGGGAGAAACGTCTGGGGAGGAAACGTCTTGGGGGAGAAACGTCTAGGGGAGGAAACGTCTTGGGGGTGAAATTTATAGTTTATTCATTTTTAGGTGTGTTGTTCCATGAGAGAAATGAGCCAGTTAGGGTGGAAGGCTATGCTGAGCAAATTGTTCCACTCTATACAGACATAGATTTCAGGTCACATTTCCGACTACAAAGGTCAACCTATCAGGTTTGTCAGCTATTGGTTTGTATTCTTATCCACATACTATGGCTTGATTGGTCATTGTCTGCTCGCATACTACTTACATGTACCCCGGGTACTTGTAAGTTTACAAACATGTACCCCGGGTACGGTAAATATACTTATATGTACCTGGTCGATATTAGACTGTACCCAAGCTGTATTCCTGTCCAAAATCCGATGTCGTAAAATATGCTACCCATTAGCATGAAACGATATTGTTTACCTTAAACATACTTTTCTTTAAAAAAAGCATCAACATGCTTTTTGAGTATGAGTTCTGATAATATAGAGCCCATTAAACAGAAAATTGACATGATTGATAAAAAAATAAATAGCCTACAAGCGATTTAGCGTTAAAATTCCCGGGTACATTTTAGCATATTTACCATTCCCAGGGTACAAGTAAGTAAACTTTAGAGTACCCGGGGTACAGGTAAGTAGTACCCCAGCCGACAATGACCAATCAAGCATACTATGACATAGCAGCAGGAATAACTGGATAACTGAAATATTCAATTATGGCTATTCATTTCAGTTATCCAGTTATTCCTGCTGCTATGTCATAGTATGCTAGATTGGTCATTGTCGGCTGGGGTACTACTTACCTGTACCTCTATTTATTTACATCATGCATGTTTCTTAATCAATAATCGTGCAAATAACCAAATTCTCCACTTGAACGTGTTGTATGTTTTAAGTTTTTGTGACAAAAACTGGGTGTATGTTACTTCCAAACTTCTCCGAGAAAGTGTTAAGTGATGGAAAATCTGCCTGGGGCGTACAAGACCCTTTAGTATCGATTACTGAATTGTTTATTTATGATTAATTTAGCTAAGTTTATTTCTGTTCAATATGTATTAATATTTGGAAGTTTATATTGTAATAAAAGTTATTTATGGGGAATTAAATTAATTACACATTCTTTTGCAAGAAATTTTTATTGTAAATGTATGTTTCATTTATTTTGTAGGAACTCTGTGAAGCTGTGGCACCTTTTATGGTACGTGAGCGATCAATGTCTGTGGACAAAAGAATATTGGCAACTTTGTGGATGCTTGGGAACCAAGAATCGTACAGGAGCGTGGCTGACCGATTTGGGATAAGTAAAGGTAAGCAAAAGAAAATTGATGCCTTCTCAACTGCAAATATGGTTAGTTTTTTCCTCGGTTTGCAGGAAAGGGCTCTAGCATTCATATGTATATAAACAAATAAATGAGTGTTTATGAAAGATCCTTTAATAAAATGTGTTACTGTAACAGTATTTACAATAAAATGAGACTTAACTTAGAAGCTGCACTTCATTTAATGATTTACTTAATAATTTGTCAAGCTGGCATAGTGTCCTAGTGATGGGGACCTTTTGGGTTCCACCCTATTTTTGAGCGTTCTAATTTTCTTCTCCATAAACACCAACTTTTGATTCTTCCAGAAAATGAACTTGTGAGTCTCAAAATAAGCGTAATGTAATCAAGCTACATTTAAAAAGGCTAAACACTAGCATGAATTATTCCATTTCAATTACAGGAACTTTACATCTTACAGTCATTGCAACATGTAGAGTATTGTCTGCGATGATGGAGCAGCACATCAAATTTCCGGAATCTCGGCATGAGCTTAAGACAATTGCCGATGGATTTCAGCAACAATGTGGAATGCCTGGTGTTGTAGGGGCTGTTGACGGGACTCACATTGCATGTCCTGCTCCAATATCGGAGCATAGGTCCTCATTTTTCAACAGGAAAGGGTTCGCCAGTTTAGTTCTCCAAGTAGTATGCGACAGCAATTTGAAATTTTTGGACATATACACAGGATGGCCAGGTTCTGTTCACGAAGCCCGTGTATATAGGAACAGTCCAGTGGCACAAACAATTGAAAATCTCCCAGATGAGTTCCATGTGCTCGGGGATTCAGCGTACCCCCTGACAAGACATCTCCTTGTTCCATATAGAGATAATGGACATTTGGATCAATTACAAAAAAAATTTAACAAGTGCCATTCGTCGACAAGAGTTGATGTGGAACGTGCCATTGGTCTATTGAAATGTAAATTCCGGCGGCTGAAATACTTGGACATGCTCATGGAGCTGGAGATACCCGTCGTGATCTCTGCTTGTTGTGTCCTTCACAACTTCATTCTGCAGAGAGTCAGACACAGAACCTGAAGTGGACACATTTGATGATATAGGCATGGATGCCTCTGAGGCAGTGGGAGACGGGTCAGGCCCGCCCAGAAGCAGAGGAGAAGAGACGTGCCATTGCCCTGGAATTGTGATGAGATATCCCTACTTCGATATGTGTGCATATGTTCATGCTTAATGTGTTATTAACAATTGGAAGCCAATACCTGTTTTGTAGGATGATGTTTTTTTGTGGTGGACTAATGAGTTTGTGAAGGTAAAACGCCTGGAAAATATTATTTAAATTCAAAGAGTATTGCTATTATTAAGCATGCTTTATTGTTTTGTATTGTTGGAAAGATTATGAGCAGAATAAAAGGTCAATAATTTGAGTATTGTATAGTTTTTTTGCAACATTAATGTTTGATACAGTACAAAATGCTGTTTCCTGTAATGTCATATTCTGTGTCATGAACAATGGCGTTTACAACACTTTGGCGCAATATGAACATTTTTAAATAACAATAATACGCCCATATAATTAATTGCAGTCTGTCCATTACATTCAGTGCTTTCACTGACAAAAAGTTGGAGAAACAGTATCAAACACCTTTATGAGAACTGAGATGTAAACAAGTAATAAATTTATTTACTTTGTCACAGGTGTTCAAACATCCAGACATCACATTAATGAAGTCTTATGTATATTTAAAGGGATCTTTTCACGGTTCGGTAAATTGAAAAAAGTTGTTTCAGATTCGCAAATATTCGTTTTAGTTATGATATTTGTGAGGATATAGTAATATTGAACATTTACCATAGTTTAATATAGCCATTATATGCATCTTTTGACGATTTAAAAACCTAAATATTATAAAGCGTTGCAAAGCGAAACGATTGAATAATTTGGAGAGTTCTGTTGTTGTCGTTTAAATTTACAAAACTACGAAGATTGCTTATATAAGGTATTAAATACAGCATACATTAACACTCGGCAGAATAGCCGAGAGGGCTCATGCGTTTTTACTCCAGGACTCCGGGGGTCACTGGTTCGAGCCCCGGTGCGAGCTACATTTTTTCCTTTTTTTAAATTTTATTCTTGATTTTTTACTGAAGCTTTTAAGATCCAAAGTTTGCATTTATCAAAAATAAAGCATTTAATGACTAACTTCAAAATATGCAAAAATCTGTGAAAAAGCCCCTTTAATTATGTGTCGGTGGGTGATACACGCGTTAGCCCTATCATTAGCACAAGAAGGTATTGTTTTTAACTTTATGGGGAGGTTTTCCACCTTAAGGAGAAAACGACTTCTCATGAACAATTGCATATGCGAGTCTACGGCTAGTAAAATACGATTCCTTGAGTAAACCTAGGTGACACTTTATGTTGAATGAATTTGCAATAAAAGCAATGACAAAATTACCAACATAATAAAGTGGAAGCTAATTTAAAGTGTAATTATTACTAACACACATTAATATGCTACTTTGATTTAAAGGGATCTTTTCACGCTTTGGTAAATTGACAAAATTGAAAAAATTTGTTTCAGATTCGCAAATTTTCGTTTTAGTTATGATATTTGTGAGGAAACAGTAATACTGAACATTTACCATGGTCTAATATTGCCATTATATGCATCTTTTGACGATTTTAAAACCTAAAAATTATAAAGCGTTGCAACGCGAAACGATTGAATAATTTGGAGAGTTCTGTTTTTGTCGTTAAATTTTGTGAAACTACGAAGATTGCTTATATAAGGTATAAAATACTTCAACTGTGTATACTTGGTATAGCTCAGTAGGCTAAAGCGTTTTTACTTCAGGACTCTGGCAGGACTCCAGGGGTCACTGGTTCGAAACCTGGTCTGGGCAATCTTCTTTTCCTTTTTCTAATTTTATTCTTGATTTTTTACTGGAGCTTTTACGATCCAATGTTTACATTTATCGATATAAAGCATTTAATGAATAAGTTAAAAAATGCCAAAATCTGTGAAAAGGCCCCTTTAAAGTTTGTGTTTTCACAAGAACCGTCTAACATATTAAGCTTAACTGGTATGGCAACAAAATAAATTATTCAGATTTAAAGTGTATTATATGAATGCGCTAAATGATACATATATGTTCAATTAACCAAAGAAAATCGTAAACAAAGAGAATTTAATAATAACACAATGACAATTATAATAATTTATTATATACATAGATAAAAGATCAGCTCTGAATTCTCCATAATGCAAGTTCATCTTGGCATAAAATAACTGGATACTTTACAATGAGACAATGACGAAACACAACTCAACATATTTACACTCGCTGTTTGCAGGAGTAATGCAAATCTCTAGACAGTTCAACTTTTATTGAAGGTCAGAGCCTCAACAAGTCGCTCCAGTAGACGATTTTTTTGTTCTGCCAAAGCAGTCAAACGCTCGTTATGGGCATCCAAGCGGTCAAGTCTTTGCGAATGTTGTAGCATGTAGCTCCGGAACCATTCTGGAGGGTCTTGGCTCCCACTTCTTTTTCTTTTTCTGATGAGAGGGGTAGCAACAAGCTCATCAGTCCCCTCTGTAGAAGGGGTGGTTGCCCTTCCTGCTGGCTGGTCAATTGAGGGGGAGTTGGTGCTTTATGAACCGTGGGTCTACGTGGCCCAGGTGGCGGCTTTGCAGTTACAGTTACAGTAACATCTTGCTGAACTGCAACAAAACAAACAGCATGGTTACAAGTGAGATGGTATATGCATGTTTTAAATAACAAGTGATATGTTTAAGAAACACTATGCCCCCTTTTGAGCGATTTTTATCCATATATTTGACCTTTGACCTTGAAGAATGACCGACCGTGACCTTTCACCACTCAAAATCTGCAGACCCATGTCGATGATGAGATACACGGAGATACACATGCTTGCCAAATATCAAGTTTCTATGTTCAATATTGCAAAAGTTATGACCAAGGTCAAATTGATGGGACAGAATGACAGACATACAGGCCAAAAACAATATACCCCCTCTTCTTCGAGGAGGGGGACATAAAAACTTATTTGCTTACAAGAACATAAACTAAAACAATACATTATTTTATTAGAAAATTGTCTCAGTGCATATATACTACACAGGAAATCTCATAAATTGTATCACAACCTTTTTTAACAGTTAACCCTTAATTATAATAAAAAAATAAACAAGGGCTGTTTGTAAAACATGCATGCCCCCCATATGGGCTGTCCGTTGTAGTGGCAGCCATTGTGTGAATACGATTTTTGTCACTGTGACCTTGACCTTTGACCATGTGACCTGAAAATCAATAGGGGTCATCTGCGAGTCACGATCAATGTACCTATGAAGTGGCATGATCCTAGGCAAAAGCGTTCTTGAGTTATTATCCGAAAATCATTTTACTATTTCGGGTCACAGTGACCTTGACCTTTGACATTGTGACCTCAAAATCAATAGGAATCATCTGCAAGTCATGATCAATCTACCTATGAAGTTTCATGATCCAATGCGTATGCGTTCTTGAGTTATCATCCGAAAACCATTTTACTATTTCGGGTCACAGTGACCTTGACCTTTGACCTAGTGACCTCAAAATCAATAGGGGTCATCTGCAAGTCATGATCAATCTACCCATGAAGTTTCATGATCCTAGGCGTATGCGTTCTTGAGTTATCATCCGGAAACCATTTTACTATTTCGGGTCATACTGACCTTTGACCTAGTGACCTCAAAATCAATAGGGGTCATCTGCAAGTCATGATTAATCTACCCATGAAGTTTCATGATCCTAGGCGTATGCGTTCTTGAGTTATCATCCGGAAACCATTTTACTATTTCGGGTCATACTGACCTTTGACCTAGTGACCTCAAAATCACTAGGGGTCATCTGCAAGTCATGATCAATCTACCCATGAAGTTTCATGATCCTAGGCGTATGCGTTTTTGAGTTTTCATTAAAAAAACATTTTACTATTTCTGGTTACCGTGACCTTGACCTTTGACCTAGTGACCTCAAAATCAATAGGGGTCATCTGCAAGTCATGATCAATGTACCTTTGAAGTTTCATGATCCTAGGCCCAAGCGTTCTTGAGTTATCGTCTGACAACCACCTGGTGGACGGACCGACAGACCGACCGACATGAGCAAAGCAATATACCCCCTCTTCTTCGAAGGGGGGTTTAATAAAAAAACTAACCTGGCATTGACGACACAACCATCGCTGGTCTAACAGATGGATCTCCAGCAAATAGCTCATCCATCCTTTGGAAGTATTCCCAGTTTTTTCGCCCGCTCCCACTAGTGGCATGCTGGTCCACTATCTTCTTGTACCTGAAAAAACACACTCATCAGGCTTAATAAATTGATTTATGCAATTATTGAATATATTTTGTTTTTAGTTGACATAAAATGAATGAAACACTTCATTTTTAGACATGACATTGAACTCAATTATCACTTTTCCAGTTCTATGTGTTTTTCGTGTCATTCAACCAATCCAAGCAAGACATTTAAACAAAAACAAAATAACAGTATCTATAGAAAGATGAATAACAGAAAAAGTTGCATAATATGGATTGCATATTACTTGAACTTCATCAGCCGGAATTTACTGTCACATGCCTCACCTGTTACATGATTTCCTTTGTACTAACAATAACAAGAGATGTGTTCGTCAGAAACACAATGCCCCTACTGCGCTTTGAACCCATATATTTGACTTTGAAGGATGACCTTGACCTTTCACTACTCAAAATGTGTAGCTCCATGAATACACAATATTGTTCAATATTGCAAAATTTATGCGCAATGTTAAAGGTTTGGGACAGACAGAATGACTGACAGGCCAAAAACCATATTTCCCCTCTTCTATAATACAAATTAAAGACTTACTTAAACTTTATCAACCGGAATTTACTGTCACAGGCTTCACCTGTGACAGTAACTCCTTTGTGTGCCATCTCTTCTGCTATCAATCTCCACACGTTTTTGTTTTTGAAGGATGCGGAATCAAATTTCTGTTTATGTTCTTCATAAAGAGACAGCATCAACAATATCCCTTCATGGGTCCATCGAACACCTAAAAACAGATCAACCAGCCATCATATTTTAAGCTTTTAAGTCATTTTACCATATGTGTATACAAAAGTAACAGTGCTTTCCACATGCCACTAAATGATCCCTCGTCGGGACCCTTGAATTTCGAAATCAGTGTCCGAGGGGCATCTGAAACTTTCTGATCAGTGTATTATTGCAGTAACTGCCTCTAATCAGTCTTAAGATCAACGCCATATTAACAAATGCGTTTCGTTTCGTTGCGGAACGTTCTCGCCGAACGGTCCGTTCAGTTACGGAAACGCGCGAACTGTTCCGAACGTTCGTAAAACGTTCCGCTTACTGAACGCGAAGCGCCGAGGTTATACATTTTGATGTATCACTCACGTATTTTGTTAAATTATAGTTTCATTTCTAGGCCGATTTTGACAAATTATATATCATTAGAACGCTTACGTAACGTAGTTTTCAGATATATAAATATATATTAAGTTTTACTTCTGATTTCGGCAGCCCGGCGAGTTATAACTTTAACTTTTGCAAATAATACGTATGTACTCGTAAAAGCGCAGAGCATTCAAGAAGAACTAGTAAGCTACCCCGCTTACGTCTAAACGGCTACCGTCGTTTTCCTATAGCAATTTGAGTTCAACTTAAACTTCAGTTTTTCTCGTTAAATCTTTGCTAATGCATAAAATTATAATTAATTAGACATAAATGTGAGCGAGTACCTCTTAAATGTGTAAAAATTGTGCTTTTAAACCACTTATGTACATTTTTAAAAATAAACATACACAACACACGAAGTGTGTTTGTCGTTTATAGAATTACATTGAATTATCTTGAACCAAATTATTTTTTGAATAGGTTACACATAACCAATTGTTGTTGTACAACAAACCACATCACTTTTTAGCTTTCTGTACTCTTTAATTAAATGGAACCTATATGTGTGTGTTAAAACTACCAGTTGTATCACGGAGTGTATATTGTTAGGAGATGAGTCGAGTATTTGACCCTTACTGTAGTAAATTCAATCTTATGCAAAAACTATTCATCCGATTTTATTGGTTTATAGGTTATCTTGTTGCTTATTAATTCCTCTTTCAAAAAATATACGTTTTAGTATATTCCCGTTGTTATTAATGGATTTATAGCGAGATAAACACAAGAAATACACATTTTATGTTTTACCACCGCGCGTTTTACCGTATTATGGCTATCGATATTGTACAATTAGCGTACAGCGAAGCGCCGAGGTTATACATTTTGATGTACCCACTCACGTCTTTTGTTGAATTATAGTTTTATTTCTCGGCCAATTTTTACAAATTATATATCATTAGAAAGCTTACGTTACGTAGTAAACAGATATAAAAATATATATTAAGGTTTTCTTCTGATTTCGACAGCCCGGCGAGTTATAACTTTAACTTTTGCAAATATCATACCGTTTTGGAGTTTTAGAATCTAGATTTACGGTTGACATGTTCGTACTTAATACCAATTTGTAGCGTTCTTCTGATTTCGACAGCTCGGCGAGTTATAACTTTAACTTTTGCAAATATCATACCGTTTTGGAGTTTTAGAATCTAGATTTACGGTTGACATGTTCGTACTTAATACCAATTTGTAGCGTTCTTCTGATTTCGACAGCCCGGCGAGTTATAACTTTAACTTTTGCAAATATCATACCGTTTTGGAGTTTTAGAATCTAGATTTACGGTTGACATGTTCGTACTTAATACCAATTTGTAGCGTTTATATTTGGAGTTCAGTTTTAAAAATTACATCTTGCTTAGGAGAATAGAATTCTGTATACGATAGAAAAAAAATTGTTTAAAAACGAAAGTAATTAAGGAATGAAGGCGGAAGAATGTAGCGCGCGTTCCTAACGCACTGAACTGATGCTACGGTCTTGGCGATTATGCTTTTGTTTAGAAACCGGCCATTGAATTTCCTTTGCCATGATTATTATAATTTTTATGGAATATATTGTAGTATTTTGTTCACGAAACATATCAATAAAGCTTATTATAAATAAATCTTAATAAATTAACGATTTCAGCTCTTGTTTATAACACAGAAAGGGTGTTAAATTTATGATGAAACAGCGTATATAGCGGACCCTCTCGATTTTATTCGGCTTTGCATGCATACTTGAAATAAAAAGGGTGTCAAAAACATTCATCGTTTGCTGTTAATTATCAACGAGGGAATTATGTATAATTATATGAAATGTTATTTACCTTAAATTATCAATTTATTAAAGATTCTTGAAAATCACGGTCGGTGTTACGCGGGTCATTTCGTATTTTGACATCAGGGCATCATGTCCAACTATTCAAAATCAGATTTTTTCACTGGGACGATGACGGCTTAGATTTAGACAGTCAGACAGATAGTTTATTCAGACTTATACAACAATACATCGGAGGGTCAATAGCTGGGAGTTGGATTATTGCAAGTAGGTAGCTTACGTCTAATTATTTGGACTATTTCAGGTGAAGAACATGTCTGGTGCAGCAGCGATGTTCGTGTTCTTATTGCCGGGGATTCCAATGTCCATCGTTTGAAGTCTGCGTGTCCTCCAAATGCAAGGATTGACTTTCTGCCCGTATCTGGTGGATAATTTTTAACTGTTTATAGTTGAGTGTCAGACCCAACATGTTTCTGTGGCATGCTGCTTTATATTACCCCTTTTTATGCTTTTACTGTCTTATATAGTCGATATAAATTGCAGCCATAGTCTTTTCATGATTTTTGCGTTGGCATAATTATTTTATGTACTGTCTTATTCTGCAGTGGGGACGCTTGAACTTTAACGGTACGCAACACTTAACATCAAACAGCGTACCCTAACCCTTAACACCTAACACATAACAACTTACACAACGCCTTATTATCCTATATATTTCTTTAGTATCGGGGGCTGCCGCCCCCAAACCCCTGCTTTGTCGATGGTTGTAAACAACTGCGTACCGGTAAAGTTCAATCTAGCCCTGCAGTGTTTGTTGCTGCCTTTGGAAAAAAGGTTGCTAATTTTAATATTTATTTGAAGCTTTGTGACTTGTGTACCAAATAATTGTTTTTATGCCCCCAGTAGGGTGGCATATAGCAGTTGAACTGTCAGTCTGTCTGTCCGTCCGTCCGAACACTTTAATGGTCATAACTTTTTTAATATTTAACATAGCACCGTGATATTTGGCATGCATGTGCATCTCATTGAGCTGCACATTTTGAGTGGTGAAAGGTGAAGGTCAAGGTCATCCTTCAAGGTCAAATGTCTAATATATGGCATCTGTCCATCCGTCCGAAAACTTTAACATTGGCCATACATGCCATAATTTTTCAGACCAATTCCGGGACATTGAGTTAAATTGTCCGGGACTTTTGCCGATTTTCTGGGACATGTATAAAATGTAGCGATATTTACAGACATATGCATTTTTGGTACGTTTTTTTTTTGTTTCGCATCGTTAATTGCAAAAGTTCGAAAGCCTATCCGAAATACACCTAGGCCCGTATTCACCAAACAATTCTTAGACTTAAGTCTAAGAATAAAGAAAATTCTTTAAATTAGAATATTCAATAATTTCTTTAATTTTGAGTCAAACTCTGCGGTAAACATTTCTATCTATATTATTCTTCATTAAGAACATTTTGTTAATGAGATAATCACCAGCGGAGGCCTGTATATATTCAAACACTGAACACCTTTTTATGTCCCCCACTATAGTAGTGGGGGACATATTGTTTTTGCCCTGTCTGTCTGTTGGTCTGTCTGTTGGTCTGTTTGCGCCAACTTTAACATTTTGCAATAACTTTTGCTATATTGAAGATAGAAACTTCATATTTGGCATGCATGTGTATCTCATGGAGCTGCACATTTTGAGTGGTGAAAGGTCAATGTCATCCTTCAAGGTCAGAGGTCAATTATATGTGGCCAAAATCACTCATTTTATGAATACTTTTTTAATATTGAAGATAGCAACTTGATATTTGGCATGCATGTGTATCTCATGGAGCTGCACATTTTGAGTGGTGAAAGGTCAAGGTCATCCTTCAAGGTCAGAGGTCAAATATATGTGGCCCAAATCGCTTATTTTATGAATACTTTTGCAATATTGAAGATAGCTACTTGATATTTGGCATGCATGTGCATCTCATGGAGCTGCACATTTTGAGTGGTGAAAGGTCAAGGTCATCCTTCAAGGTCAGAGGTCAAATATATGTGGCCCAAATCGCTTATTTTATTAATACTTCTGCAATATTGAAGATAGCAACTTGATATTTGGCATGCATGTGTATCTCATGGAGCTGCACATTTTGAGTGGTGAAAGGTCAAGGTCATCCTTCACAAGGTCAAGGTCATCCTACAAGGTCAAACATCATATAGGGGGACATTGTGTTTCACAAACACATCTTGTTCTTGGTTCTAAGTCTATTCTTTATTCTTATGTCTAAGAATCGGTTGGTGAATACGGGCCCAGGATCTATTTACGTCAAATTAAACATTACTACTTCCGTTAATAGATACAAGCCACGTGTTTTCAGTGTAAGCGTTCTAAACATAGATGGTGACGTCACTGCGTTATTTTTATTAAGACCGGTGTGTAACGCGTAGTTGTTGGTACGCCTTTATTCATTTATAACATTTATATAATAAAAAATACAACAATACAGTACCGTTAGATCGTCAACTCAAATAAATTCACAATACATACAACTAATCACACGTTTTTATATGCTTACTTTTTTACTCTACTTCTTTGTCGGTTAAACGTGCGAACATAAACTGCTTTTAATATTTTACTCAGCGATGTTGGACTTCAGATGTGTGAACAACTATCCTTTGCCCTTACGCAGCGGGAAATAATGACATAGTAGATTTAAGTCAATTAACAACCACATTAAACAATGCAGCCTTTTCGGTTTGACCGCGAACGTGAGACAATCGATATGATAACAGGACCCCTGTTAATTGATCGATTTTGACACGTAGCGTCAGAGCGAATCTGGTCCCTGGCCTTCTTTACCTTATATGGTAATCATAACCATATATGTCACAACACAAACATCTATAAATAAACGTTATGAATGAGTGTAATATGACCATATATGAAGAAAGCGTAATCAAATAACGTGCGAGGGGTACCGAATGGAGAAACAAGAAAAAACATCGTTGGAATAACCTCCCCTTTTGATTGCCCACGAGCTTTCAAACGGTTGAGATCCGGTATTGTATACGTTTGTGACATTGTTTTGAGATCAAGAAGTCATTTCGGCGCTTATATATTTCAGTTTTGTTTTTGAACTTGCAATAGCTATCTTTTAATTGTGATTTGGTGTATTTCGACGTTGTAAAGTGTATAATTCAAAGTGGCATTCATTTTCGCGACCTAGTCCTAGTAACTCGGTGTGAGTGAACGAAGGATTTGTGTTTACTTTTCACCTTAAGTTCAACTGTGTGTTTTATTACCCATTTTGTGATCTATTAAAAACACGTGCTTCGCGCATTTGGACACTTACAGGGTGTTTTACACTAGTGCAATAATTGACGCTTTTGATGTGTTTATAGTGACTGTGTGATATTTGCATTGATTGAACACTTACCAGTGGATTGCAATTTTGAGTGACACTTTAATACTAATTATTAAAAAACAGGTGCTTCGCGCATTTGGACACATTCAGTGTGTTACACACTAGTGCAATAATTGACACTTTTGACATGTTCATAGTGATATTTGCACTGAACACTGACCAGTGTATTGCAATTTTGACACTTATTGATTATTGAAAACTAGTGCTTTTAAACTTGTGTGACCTTTATTTTTATTAAAGCGTGATTGATCTGTTTTGTTTATATTCTTTTTGTGTAGTTAGATACACATAAGACAAGTTTAGTCATCCTTATTAGTCTTGTTGCAATTGTATTGTTAAGGTAGTGTTTGGGTTGTTAAGACTTGTCTTTTTATAATTAGTAGATTTATTACGCAGGCTCTTTTGAACAGGATGCAGCGTTGTGTCAGGAAGCATTTTCCTTTTATTTTTTCAGGTGCCCAAGACAGGAGAAAAGTGAACCGTATTGCTGGGGACTCCAATGCTCATCGGATTAAGGATATTCTTCCTGACGATATAGCTGTCAAATGCCTGCCAATCTCTGATGAGAATATGTAATGACAATGGTATAGAACAGTAATTACAGTTTCAGGTTTGTTTCTATTAATGGTATCACATGTACACATTTTTCTAAACGTTAAAACGAAATGATTAATGAAATAAACAAAAGGTTACCGTTTAAACGGTATCCATATGTCAGTTATAAAAGCGTCATTGACATCGCATTTCCAAACTGAAAGTAATGATTATTTCCAGAAGTTATATTCAGATCATAACCCATTTGGGCAATGACGTCATATTAAAACCAACTGTTTTTGCCGTTGTTGAGTCATTGGGTACACATTTTCTACTTACATGCCGTAGTATTTTATAACAAAGACAAATAAATATTGATCCCACATTTCTTCAATAAGACTACACCTGTGTAAAATTTTTATTGTTTTCTACCTAACAAGATGTACATAAAAACGAGTATCTGTTTATTAAATTAAAAATGAATGCGGATGAATAAATGTCGGGAAAATTTCCTCATGCACGTTGTGCTGACGCACGTCAAATGTTCAAGACAATTCGGGGAATGATCATGCAACAAATAGCTGGAAAATTTTCCCGAGCACTTTGTGCCGACGTGTGTCAAATATTCAAGACGTCTAGGTCGTACATGGTGTTTTGTTATGTTTACGCTGTTGTGAATAAGGGCCATCTGGCACACATGATACAAATGTATACCAGTCTTTTTTTAACAGCTTTTAATAAGTTTTGCAACATTGTAACGTAATGAACTAAAATGGATTATGTTGATATCAACAGTCGTTTAAATGTTTACTGTTTTTGTAAACATTTTTGAGAAAACACGAAACGCCACCATTTAAACGTGATACTTAAACAGTTCAAATATCAAGTCCTAAGCTTCGTATGATTACAGTATTTGTCATCAATGTAAAGTTAAACTTATTATGCTGATGTGAAATGATTGGCATCATTGCGTTTTCTAACTAATTTGCATGGTTATATATTTTATTTAAGCGTGTGGAATATTTTACAGATTGTAGGGAATTGTAATTGCAAACTTTTCATTTTAATCTTGAGGCAAAAGCATGCATTTTCCTTGTGTATTCATTCATGTATATTTGTGATTTATTTACACAGACATTCGCCAACTCTGTTTTCAAAGGTGCCAAATTTTCTTGTGATCGTTTTCGCCATGCATTGTTGAGAGACTTGCGGAAGATGGATGTTCAACAGCTGTATCTTCATCTAGGCTCAAATGACATTCTTACGAATGAAGCGGTGTTTTACCGGTACATATACAATTATAAAAAAAAGCTTTGATATTTAAATTTAATGTAGTTGTTTCCCATAACCATATAAATTTGCAAAACTAACATTTTACATGGTTTATTCCTCAATGAGTCATTGAAACTTGCAATCATTTTAGAAGTGTTATCTAGTTTCTAATTTATAAATAAAGCATTTCACAATATTTTCTATTATCCATGTTAATTTGACATTTTATGCTCCCCCAAAAAATTTGGGGGGGAGCATATAGTCGCCGCTTCGTCAGTCCGTCCGTGAACAATTTTTGTCCGGGCTATTTCTCAGCAACTAAAGACCGGAATTCAATGAAACTTAATGGGAAGCTTCACTATTAAGAGGAAATGTGCATATTATCAGCGGGTTCTGGTCGGATGATTTGTCACAGAGTTATGGCCCTTTTAAATTTTCTATTAACTGTACATATAGTGCAATTCTTGTCAGGGCTATTTCTAAGCAATTAATGACCGGAGTTCAATGAAACTTTATGGGAAGATTGACTACCAAGAGGAGATGTGCATATTATCAGCGGGTTCTGGTCGGATGATTTTTCACAGAGTTATGGCCCTTTGAAATTTTCCATTTACTGTACATATAGTGCAATTCTTGTCCGGGCTATTTCTCAGCAACTAATGACTGGAATTCAATGAAACTTTATGGGAAGCATCACTACCAAGAGGAGATGTGCATATTATCAGCGGGTTCTGGTCGGATGATTTTTCACAGAGTTATGGCCCTTTGAAATTTTCCATTGTACATATAGAGCAATACTTGTCCGAGCAATTTCTCAGCAACTTATTACGGGAATTCAATGAAACTTTATGGGAAGCTTCACTACCAACAGGAGATGTGCATATTATCAGCCTGTTCTCGTCGGATGATTTTCCACAGAGTTATGGCCATTTGAAATTTTCCATTGTACATATAGTGCAATTCTTGTCCGAGCTATTTCTCAGCAACTTATTACATGAATTCAATGAAATTTTATGGGAAGCTTCACTACCAACAGGAGATGTGCATATTATAAGCCGGTTATGGTCGGATGATTTTTCACAGAGTTATGGTCCTTTGAAATTTTCTATAAACTGTACATATAGTGCAATTCTTGTCCGGGCTATTTCTCCCCAACTACTGACTGGAATACAATGAAGCTTTATGGGAAGCTTAACTACCTTGAGGAGATGCGCATGTTATTAGTGGGTTCTGGTTAGATGATTTATTTACAGAGCTATGGCCCTTTGAAATTTTTAAGTTACTAAACCATCCATTGTATTATTTTGTCCAAAGTTATGCCCCTCAAGACGTTTCCTTTTATCTGAATATATAGTGCAATATTGTGACAAAAAAACCTTTGTGGAGCATCACCCGTCTCAAATGGTTTCTTGTTTCATTATTTGCTGTCTACAATTAATTTTACATGAAATAGCAAATGTTTTATTTATGCGCATAATATTAACAATATAATTATACATATTTGTTTATGTAACTATTTTGATAGGTAAGTCAGTCTGCAAAGAATAAGAACACATTTGTATATATTTTACTCCACATTTTTTATGCCCCCTTTCGAAGAAAAGTGGGTATATAGTTTTCGCACTGTCTGTCTGTCTGTCACACTTTTCTTGTCCGCTCTCTAATTCAAATAGTTTTCATCTGATCTTTACCAAACTTGGTCAGAAGTTGTATCTAGGCAATATCTAGGTCAAGCTCGAATATGGGCCATGCCGGGTCAAAAACTAGACCATGGGGTCACTTAGTGCATTTCAAGGATTGAGTATGGTGTCCGCTCTCTAGTTTATGACTTATTTTGCATTTCTGGATTAACGTTTTTTATGCCGCCGAAGGAGGGCATATAGTGATCGCACTGTCCTTCCGTCTGTTTGTCTGATGTCTGTCTGTCCGTCCGTCACACTTTGTGTTTAGGTTTCGAAAAATGCTTATAACTTCTTTTGTCGCTTCAGATGTAACATTCATATTTGATATGCATGTGTACATGGACAAGGCCTTTCCATACGCACACAAATTTTTACCCCATGACCTTGACCTTAGGGTCCGTGTTTAGGGTTCAAAAAATGCATTTAGATTTCGAAAAATGCTCATAATTTCTATCAAAGCATTTATTGGGGGCATACGTCATCCTATGGAGACAGATCTTGTTTAACAATTTAATTAAAAATAATATGTTGTCAACATGAAGTGTATATATGCAAGATCACATTCCCAGTGACAACTCTTTAATTGTTGACTGTATTTTAGCTGGACTATTATATATGAAATATATATAGTGGAGCTATCCTACTCACCCCGGCGTTGGCGTTTCCGTGAGCGTGCATATGTTAAAGTTTGCGTACTACTTCAAATATTTTCAATGTCCATTGACATATTGCTTTCATATTTTGCATACTTGTTAACCAACATGATCCCAACCTATAAACAAGAGCAGACCACTGTATCAAGCATTTTGACAGAATTATTGCCCCTTTTATACTTAGAATATGCATATTATTGATAAATCTATGTTAAATTGTGCGTACTACCCCAAATATTTCCTATGTCCTTTAATTAACATATTGCTTTTATATATTGCATACTTGTTTACCAACATGACCTTTAACCTACAAACAAGAGCAGACCACTTAATCAAGCATTTTGATAGAATTACGGCCCCTTTTATACTCAGAATATGCATATTATTGATAAATCTATGTTAAAGTTTGCGTACTACCCCAAATATTTCCTATGTCCTTTGACATATTGCTATTATATTTTGCATACTTGTTTACCAACATGACCCCAACCTATAAACAAGATTAGACCACTGAATCAAGCAGTTTGATAGAATTATGGCCCCTTTTTTACTTTGAGAATTGGACATTTTGCTTAAATTCACATAACTTCTTTATTTATGATAAGATTTTATTAATACTTTGACAAAACAACACTTACCTGAATACCACAATGGATTCCACCCGTGCAATACCAGTGCTCCAGCTAGGCCTAAATCGAAGGGCGCCCCGCCCTGCCCTCCCGAACCTCCGCCCTGACCTTCCTAGGGCCCCCCCTGCCCTTAAAAAAAAAAAAAAAATTATTTTTTAATTTTTTTTTACATATGATGATTAATAAATCTCTTATTAAAATACATTGTAATTAATTTATTCCTCATTGTAGTAATTAAATTTGAATTGTTTAATGACAATGGGAATAATTTATTCTTACAATTATCGATAACACATAAATTAACATGCATGAGGAAGCATTCTAGAAACGCCCGCGCGCTCGAAAGTGCCCTTTTGACAAAATACTGCACGTCCAAAGTGCCCTTTTGACAAAAAATCCCCCTGCCCTTTTCAAATCCTAGCTTCAGCACTGCAATACCCCACGCCCCAACCCAGAATCCCTGCCCCCCCCACCCCCCCCCCAAATTTTTTGTTTTCCTTTTTTTATTTTTGAAAGATCATCAGATCATCTAATAAATGACCACACCCCACGTTATACCCCCCTCTCAACCCCCCTACCCCCTCCCCAATTTTTTTTTTTTTCCTTTTTTTATTTTTGAAAGATCATCTAATAAATTATTGAATATGAACAATTTCCCCATGATGGCTTACGTTATACTGTCAAGCACTCGAATAGTAGAGCCCGCTGTCCTCTGACAGCTCTTGTTATCTATTTTTATTAATGAAAATGATTGTATTGAAATAATTTCAGAGATGTAGCTGACTTGTGCGATTTGGTGCATCAGGTCAGTCCAGACACTGAGGTTGTCTTTTGCAAAGTTTTCTGAATAAAATACATTGAATTTAGTGGTTTGATAAAAATAGAAAATGCCCAGAGCCAGTAGCACTGACACTTGCAGTGTGATATAAGAAATGGCAAAAATATTTTGAACCTTCTCCCATAACAGATATCTCCCTGTTAGCTAACAAACGTCTTTTTGACTGATAGTTCAGTCACATAAATGTGAGGGGACTGTCAGGATGTTTTTTTTTTAAATAATAATTATTGATTAAGTGATAAGAAAATATTGAAATTGTGTTCATTGTTATTTGAACTAACTTTAAGAAAGTATTGAAATTGTGTACATTGTTATTTGAACTAACTTGCTTACATTACGTGCATTTCAAGGATTAAGTATGGTGTCCGCTCTCTAGTTTGGGACTTATTTTGCATTTCTGGATTAACTTTTTTTATGCCGCCGAAGGAGGGCATATAGTGATCGCACTGTCCTGTCTGTTTGTCTGATGTCTGTCTGTCCGTCACACTTTGTGTTTAGGTTTCGAAAAATGCTCATAACTTCTTTTGTCGCTTCAGATGTAACATTCATATTTGATATGCATGTGTATATGGACAAGGCCTTTCCATACCCACACAAATTTTTACCCCATGACCTTGACCTTAGGGTCCGCGTTTAGGATTCGAAAAATGCTCATAATTTCTATCAAAGCATTTATTGGGGGCATACGTCATCCTATGGAGACAGCTCTTGTTTAACAATTTAATTGAAAATAATATATATGTTTTCTTATCTAAGTTAATGTCAAAGTTCTTGTTTAGTAGGTATTTATTGGTTAAAATGATGAAAAATAAATGTTAAATATATTTTTATGTTTCACAAAGTTTTATATTTAAAGGAGGCGCACAATCGGTGTCCAGAATGCAGGGTTGTTTGCTCCAACGAAGACGCTTTGCTGAGCCACTTCTGCAGTTGCCACATCAAGCAACCAGAGACTGGAAAAGAGAGTAAAATTAAGCTGATAGGCTCACCAATGGTATGACTTTAAATCACTAACTTGTGTATGCTTGACAAGCATTTTATGTACAAATAAAGTAACAAAAAAAGGAGGTCACCACATGCACTTTCCCATATAATGCTTTCTGTATCTTTTAGCAACTAATGACACGATTTTGTGTTGACATACTCAATATGGTAGTTATAGCCCTATATAACTGGTATGTTCATTTTAGTTAATCTTTATATTTTAATTAAACCTGTTAGTTTTAGCTAGATTGCTTGAAAAACACAACCAGGATTATTTTTATGCCCCCGGATCGAAAGATCGGGGGTATATTGTTTTTGGCCTGTCTGTCATTGTATGTCGAGGGCTGCCCGCAAGACTGTCTTAACTGTCTTTTTTGAAATTTTACAGGAGAAGCAAAAAACATCACATTTTCTCCATTCTTATTGTTAACAACAAAATACTTCACATTTTATTACAGAATGGAGAAACAAACATATTTCATATAATCAAAAACATATATCTTAAAAAATAAAATAACTTTGTAGAAATTATTGACTTACTACACTCTTGCGCTGAAATTGGACATGTTTGGGATTTTGAATTCCCTGCAATACTGTAGTAAGTCAAGTTACTACAGTATTGTAGGAAATATTAATGGTAAGCAATACTTTTTTTCTCTGCAATACAAAAGTAAGGGTTCTAGAAATAACATTAACATTCTTAAAAAGGGAACTTTTTTTTTTACTTTTTTAACACATGTTACTCTAAAAATTTGCATATTTGCATATATTTGGCATTTGGTGTGTTAATTATAAAAGTTGAATGGTATTGTCAATATTTTTATACAAATTCCCTGATCCAAGTCGAGTACATAAACATGGAAAATACTGCAAATTGATTATCATTAACCTTATTATCTTAATAGATAGGCAAAAACATTTCATATCTTAAATATTTCATGATTTGCTTCATTTTGTATTATAAAATCATAAGTTTCGAGTAATTTCAATAATTCAGTGCACACATTAGATAGAACTTAAACTGATAAAATAACAATAGTAACTAACAGCAGGCAAATCTTTTGTATAATAATTTTTCATTTTTTGTTAATGTTAGAAAATATAACATTTATTACTCCATTTTAATATTATATACTTATTAACTGATGTAGTTCTCAGAGATTCTGTAAGAACTAAAACCTATATTTTTTACTATGTTAGATATACCTGATCAAGGTAAACAATAATTAAGAAATAACAATAAAACTAATTTCTGAATAATGTTTAAAGTATTATTCAAATTATAATAATAATGTCTAATGTATGTAGCATTTATATAACAAGACATTGTTCTTGTCAATAAGCAACTTAACAGCAAGTATAGTTGACAGGTCTGTAGATACAAATCAACAGCACTTCTGCAAATTCATGATTGTATTCTAGTTTATTGTTTTCCATTAGAACATACTGGTGAATAATTGTTAGAATTATTCATACATTAACGTCAGTATTATTCTGTATAATATTGCCATGCTAAAATATGACAGATTTGAGTTACTGGTGGGGTAACAATAGATAATTATCAAATACACCTTTAGACAACCATAAGGCCAACCAGGAGGCGGCTGCAGTAGGTCCCATTACGGCCGCTGATCAGGAAGTCAGCAAAATGGACACGAGTGGTGAGGTCATCCCGACCACCGGCCACGTGGTTCCGGTTGATAGCACTGCAGTAACCAACAGTGAGGTGTCTATTTATCGGAATCCCACTGGTAACAGCCAGTAGGAGTTGTCAAGCTATGATAGCACCGCAGTAACCAACCGTGAGGTGTCTAGTTATTGGAATCCCCCTGGCAACAGCCAGCAGGAGTTGTCCAGCTATGGAAGCACCACGGCAACCAACCGAGAGGTGTCTGGTTATCTGAATCCTCTGGTAACAGGCAGCAGTATTTGTCCAGCTATGGAAGCACCGCGGTAACCAACGGAGAGGTGTCTAGATATCAGAATCCCACTGGTAATATCCAGCAGGAGTTGTCCAGCTTTGGTAGCACTTCGGTAACCAACCGTGAGGTATCTAGTTGTTAGAATCCCCCTGGTAACAGCCAGCAGGAGTTGTCCAGCTATGGTAGCACCGTGGTAACCAACCATGAGGTGTCTATTTATCGGAATCCCACTGGTAACAGCCAACAGGAGTTGTCCAGCTATGATAGCACTGCGGTAACTAACTGTGAGATGGCTAGTTATCAGAATCCCACTTGTTACAGCCAGCAGGAGTTGTCCGGCTATGATAGCACCACAGTACACAGCCATTAGGTGTCTATTTATCGGAATCCCACTGGTAACAGCCAGCAGGAGTTGTCCAGCTTTGATAGCACAGCAGTAAACAGCTGTGAGGTGTCTAGTTATCGGAATCCGACTGGTAACAACCAGCAGGAGTTGACCAGCTATGATAGCAGTTTGTAAAGCCTTTGTTCCCCAAGCATCGGTTGTTGCAGCCGGACCATGTGGTGGTAACAGGCATGCCGATACTGTTTGATGTTGCTGATGTCGCATCAAGCGTCCTCGTCCTGCTCAAGTTGCTAGGTTTGCCTTTGAAAAGGCCCGGTAGAGAGCTACCATCTAGTCCATGTAGTCCTGTTTCTAATTCATTAGAGGCCCCTTCCACGGCCCATTTGTCAGGTACGCACCAGAGCGCGGTTGAGGGTCACAAAGTGCAGGCGATATCCAGTGAAACTCCCATGGAGGCGACGCACCCCCACCCTGTCCCTAACAATCTTCCTGTCCTGAGTAACACCCCGACCCAGTGGGATCGGGATGTCCTGACAAGGCTGCCAAATAGCGGGCTATATGATGTGAGGAGCAATTGGTTTGTATTTAAAGTAGCGATGGCATCGAATACCTATATCGGTATTCGAATACTCGCACATCCATTCAATAGAATATTCGAAAATTCGCATTAAACAGTTGGAATGTATTACTTTCTGTTTTCTGCAATGTATAACAGGGACGTATTCAAATTGTTTGTATTAGTCCATGGTTATAACCATTTGCCGATTACTTAGAAGGTTGTTGCTTTTGTTATCTTTGCTATAGAGTAACCTTATCGTTGTGAACTGAATATATGACCAACACTCAAATGGGACACAAATAAAAGGATAAAAACCAGTCATAGAATTGTAATCATTTACATTTGAATTTTCCATAAATTTAATAATGGCGATAACATGTCTGTTTGTATAAAAAGTATCATTTCAAAGGGTAATGCAAAATTAATCGCAAATAATTTTTGGAATGACTGCATAAAATTTGTTCAAACCCACATTTATATCATTTGTCAACTTTGACTACTTAAAACATTTAATGACTGTTCAAACTGTGATCACATCATTTTTACTATTGTTCGCTAGTCATTTTAAGGCCCTAATTGGCAGCAAATTGACAAACAAGTTGACGCCTTTTCTTCGGGTGTGTATATTGCGACTGCACAATTGATGCTGATAAGAGCACGTTATCAGTTTGACACGACAAGCTTCTAATCAAACATGTTAATCCCTTTTGATTTTGGTTGGCAATTAGTTGTAATTGTTGTTGTAATTAGTAAGCAACTTGCGGGTAATTAATTAAAAAGCATAAAATCGATTGAAATAGTAAACTTTCAAATACTCGAATGCCAACTCTGCCATTGGAATACTGATGATTCAATCGAATATTCTATTCAATTATTCAAATAGTTTTGCCATCCCTAATTTAAAGCAAAACTTGAGCGGTACGCCAAGATTAATGGCTGGTTTGAAGTGATAGGCTGGCTGTCTGGGCTGGTGCCTCACAGGTTACAAAGGCGGTTGACTTTTAGGCATTGCTCACTGAATGGAGAGGGACAGTACCTTACAATGAGCTTATTCAGCGGCTGCAGGAGCGCTTTGGCGCCAGGGAGCTACCCGTCACTGTGGAGGGGTTCCATGTTGCTCATCAGGAAGTAGGCGAGTCTCTAGACGATTGGTCAGATCGGGCGCTAACACTGTCAACCACTGCATTTCGTGATATGCCCTACACATACAGGCAGTGGCGAAGTTTTTTTAGGGTTTGCTTGACAAGGAGGTCGGCAAGCATGTAAGCCTGCAGTTACCCACAACGATGGTGGATGCAATGCACCATAGGATGAAAATATATAGCCATGTTCAGTCCGCTTGCCCAGCGGCTCCAATGGATCCCCAAGAGGATGAGCAAAAAGAATCGAGGTGGGTTCACGAGGTGAAAAAGGCACCCACACCAGATGTGGTTAGTGGCACGGCGGTTGACAAATAAACCCAGGTGGTTGAGCAGCTGCTGGATGCTGTGGAGCTATTGTCTAACTCTTTTTGAAGTTTGGGTGTTGATCCTTGTGACGGCCTATGAACGTGGTCCTGGTCCTAATGCTTACAAAATTGGAGCCGGAAACAGGCCAAACAATGGTTACCATATTGGGAACCAAGGTTCAAATTTCTTTATGGATCGAAGTGAGATGAAATGGCTCCAATTCGGGAGAGTATCCTCGGCAGGACAAATCGTGTCTTACGTGTGGTGGTTTGGGACATTTCCAGCGTACTTGTGTGACCAATTAATATTTTTATATGTGCAAAAGAAGCAATGCTTTTATACCTGCACAATTAATAATTTCAGATTAAGTAATGATTAAATCTCGTATATAATCTAAAATTATAAAAAAGTATTAAATTAAAGAAACAACGTAATAATAATTTAATAGTCTTAACTTTGGCATGGTTTTAAAAAGGTGCATCAAAAATCTGATCTTGTAGGTATAATATGAAATGTATGAGTTTGAAAATAAATCAAGATGTTGTACAAAACCATTTAAACCATTTTTCAGGATAAACTGATCATGTCATCAACATTATGACATCACATTGAGTTGACTTGAGACTGTATTGCAAGAACAAATACCATGAAGATCAATAAAATGTCTGTGCAATAATGTAGTAAGTTGACTTACTACTGTATTGCAGGAATTTTTATTTTCAGAATGAGATAAGACTATATTGCATTATAGACATATACACTATTTGCTTTAAGAATAAAGCAAAACTTTTTATTGTAGTGATGTAAAACATGCTTACAGGTATAAAAATGCAAAAAAGTCAATTTTGTAAAAATATGCAGTTAAGACAGTCTTGCAGGCAGCCCTCGATGTGTCCGTGTGTGTGTGTGTGTGTGTGTGTGTGTGTGTGTGTCCCAAAACTTTAACCAAAACTTTAACCTTCATCATAACCTTTGCAATATTGAACATAGCAACTTGATTTTTGGCATGCATGTGTATCTCATGGAGCTGCACATTTTGAGTGGTGAAAGGTCAAAGTCAAGGTCATCCTTCAAGGTCAAAGGTCAAAAAAAATAATTCAAAAACTTTAACCAAAACTTTAACCTTCTTCATAACTTTTGCAATATTGAATGTAGCAACTTGATATTTGGCATGCATGTGTATCTCATGGAGCTGCACATTTTGAGTGGTGAAAGATCAAGGTCATCCTTCAAGGTCAAAGGTAAAAAAAATTAATCAAAGTGGCGCATTAGGGGGTATTGTGTTTCTGACAACCACATTTCTTGTTAGCATTGTCTTACCCCTGTTACATGCAATGTACATGTGGCTTATTAAATTGGAAACCCTGGTTTGCATGAGAATA
Organism: Dreissena polymorpha; assembly: GCF_020536995.1. Taxonomy (NCBI): domain Eukaryota; kingdom Metazoa; phylum Mollusca; class Bivalvia; order Myida; family Dreissenidae; genus Dreissena; species Dreissena polymorpha. The sequence goes on along the minus strand of NC_068358.1, from coordinate 59,405,911 downwards.
TTTTGCAAAACATAGTTGAAAAAACATACATGTATACAAACTTAGTCATTACTGTTAGTATAATGAGCACCTCTATTTCTGAATATTTTGATTGGATGGTTATGGGCCTTTATGCGTGTGTCACATTTATGTATGTGAAAGTGTGTAATTAGACAAAAGAATTTATATATTTTTAATTTTTGGGTAACAATCACTTATTTTAGAGTTATTTATAAGTAAATCTCACAGATTGCATCTGCTAATCATGAATTCAACGAAGTCAGCTCAAGGAAGTGGAAGGCATGCTTGGAAAATTGAAGTTTCCATTATGAAGGCAAATTTTAGTATATTTCAAATTTGTAACCAAATGAAGTGACAAGATCTTGAATGAAAATTTGATTGAACATTTGTTATCTGTCAAGAGAAACAGTTTAAAGCGAATGAATTAAGTATTGCCTATTGTCTATAAGTTAATTGTGTGACCTGAACCCTGTAAGGGATATTACTTATTTTTATACGCCGGTTTTGAAAAAACGGGACGTATTATAGTTTCACCCTTGGCGGGCGGCGGCGTCCATAACAGTGTCCACTCTCTAATTCAAATAGTTTTCATCCGATCTTCACCAAACTTGGTCAGAAGTTGTATCTAGACAATATCTAGGTCAAGTTCGAATATGGGTCATGCCAGGTCAAAAACTAGGTCACTGGGTCACTTAGTGCATTTGAAGGATTTAGCATTGGTGGCTCTCTAATTGGAGTAGTTTTCATCTGATCTTTACCAAATTTGGTCATAAGTTGTGTGTAAATGATATATAGGTCAAGTTCAAATATGGGTTATGCCGGGTCAAAAACTAGGTCGCGAGGTCACTTAGAGCATTTCATGCATTTCGCATGGTGTCTGCTCTCTAATTGAAGTATTTTTCATCCAATCTTCACAAACTTTGGTCAGAAGTTTTATCTAGACAATATCTAAGTCAAGTTCAATTATGGGTCATGCCGGGTCAAAAACAAGGTCAGGGGTTCACTTAGTACATTTCAAGGATTAAGCATGGTGTCCGCTCTCAAATTGAAGTAGTTATCATCCGATCTTCACCAAATTTGGTCAGAAATTGTGTCAAAATGTTATCTAGGTCAAGTTCAAATATGGGTCACGCCAGGTCAAAAACTAGGTCACGAGGTTACTTAGTGCATTTCAAGCATTTAGCACAGTGTCCACTCTCTTATTGAAGTAGTTTTCATCTGATCTTCAACAAATGTGGTCAGAAGTTGTATCTAGACAATATCTAGTTCAAGTTCAAATATGGGTCATGCTGGGTCAAAAACTAGTTCACAGGGTGCATTTCAAGGATTTAGCATGGTGTAAGCTCTTTAATTGAAAGAGTTTTCATCCGATCTTCACCAAATTTGGGCAGAAGTTGTGTCTTAATGATATCTAAGTCAAGTTCAGAAATAGGTCATTGCCGGGTCGAAAACTAGGTCACTTAGTGCATTTCCAGCGTTTAGCATGGTGTCCAAAACCTTCAAACGGGTGTATCTTGTGACAGTTTAGCACTCTTGTTTATTACATTAAAGCCACACACCTTGAAATGAAATACATGTTAATCAGTACATATAGATGCAATTTGAAAGTGTGCAAAATTGTCATTAAATCTATAGCCTAGTTAGCAAGTAATTTATTTTTTTATATTTTAAAACTGATTGTATGATTAATTTTGTATACGTACATGTTCAATTCGAGAAACACAATTATTTTTAAGTTTTAAAGCACAAAAAAGACGGATTTCTACCTTGCAACCACCAGATATATTCTAATTGGCAAAGATAAAATATGTTTCTTATTTATATCCAAATTTACTATGCCAGATATTTCATTTCAAGGTGTGTGGCTTTAAGGAATGTTTTTTAAATGGGTATATTACCAAGATCTGCACAGCCAGGATGATATTAACCTTCAGAAGTTAAAGCTTTCTAAGAATTTTAAGGCTTGCCTTTTATACTTGAAATGATAAATCATTAACATGTTTTGTTCTTTAGGAACATACAAACATTTCCCACCCACCATGTGGATCAAGATGTTTGGGCTGATGATTCTGGGTCGTATGTGTGGACAAGGTGGTCTTCATTACATCATGATGCAGCTGTGTATTCAACAACATGTTAACCTGTCCCAGCAGATGTTGATGCTCTTAAATGATGTTGAGAAAAATCCAGGACCGGTACTTTATGACAAAATATACATCGTTTATTGAATAACTATATATATTTATTTTAACATTAAAGTGATTTTTTTCTTGCATTTTTGTGCCTTTTGTTACTGAGAACTATTTTATCATATGTTGGTGATTGAAACCCAGGACCTGTAAGTGCTTCTTAATATTTGCAACAAATGACAAATCATGTTAAGTTTTTGAAACATCTGTTTTTTGTTCAGTTAAAGGACATATTGAACTCACTAATTGCTAAGTTAACTTAGATGCATCAAGTTTTTATTGATGATTTCTACTTTCTGTTGAATCATTATCCTTGCCAAAGCCAGAGAGATATAGTGTTGGCGTTTTCCATCGGTCAGTCTGTCAGTCCATCCATCTGTTTGTTACAAACATTTTAGGGCTTCATATCATGAATTTAATAAGATTTCAACATGGAAAAATAAGTGTATGCCATATTCATACAATAGTGCAAATTTACTTTTTTTCTTTCTTTTTCGATTAGTTATTTACAGAAGAACAGAACAGTAACATACTTTTATTACATTAACAGAGGCTCTGATTAGATGTGTATCTGCGTAAAGTACTCATAGAAAATATCAATATATAGATAAATAAAACAAAAATAGAGTTAAACAAATCATGGTGAAATCCACAATACACACCAAGAGCTATTAGTAGGCTTATCTCCATTGACTTATTTCACAGTAAATCTCTTTTTTTTGCCTTTTCATTAACATTTTCAATCAAAAATAACATTTGTGAAAAACTTAGTCAATGATTATAACTAAAGTTAAAAATGTGGACACTGTAAGTTAATTGACTTTGGCTTCCAATCTGCAGTTTACAAAGTTGCTTGTTATAGGAGTATTCGTGCAAATGGATATCCTGCAAGGAAGACTTCCACTCCATAGGACAGCAAGATGCACATATCATCTCTCATGTGGTTCAAGAGAAATGCTGTAGATGGGGAGACTGTACCAAAGTCCTGAGCTTTAATAGTCTTGAAATCCATGCACTTAAACATCTCTATGATGTGAGTTTAGTACTGTGTGAACTGGTGTTACTTCATTTTCTGCATATCTTTATCTCAGTCTTCTCTAGTGTTGATGGTCAAATACATATTGTCTGCCAGTTTTTTTCCCCCAATACTGCCGTTCATCGTTTGCTTGCATCAAGAGTTTTAAAAGAAATTAAAACTCATTTGTTTAGTTAGAATCTTATGAAAGACTTAAATGGCCATGTTTAATACAATTGTATAACAACATATACGAGCTAAAAAAATAGTTGGAATAATTAATGTATATATGAACATAACAAATTTACTTAAAATCATAGGTCTTGTTTTTGTCTGCCATTATAAGAACCAGAACATATTTCGGACATTCGAGGATTGACTTGCTGTGTTAGAGGATCATCAGGTGAAGGAAGAAACCAGGCTTTTTTCGACTCAATGTTGATGAAACCTGATCGACATGCTCATCTTGGTTGAGTAAGCCTGGGTTAAGTGTGTCCAAAAAGTAGGTAACCTGGTGAAATCTTAGGAAAACATTGTAACCAGATCCAGGTTTATTTGACTGACAGACCAATGGACAGTGGGTCAACCGTAAATCCCTTCATGTGAAAACAGTAGGGACAAAATAAATATCACATTGCTCTTCTGAGTTCATTTGTGAACCATGTTTTATCACAAAATTAAAATGGTCAATATATTATTTTGTGTATTTAAAAATTATGTGAATATTAAGTTTCATGAAATCTTACTGAGTTTTCTCAATTTTAGCTACTATTCGGACATGGACTGACGGACAAATGGGCAACAATGTCGCAATTTGTATACCAAGTTTTATAAGAATTGTTTCATAAAAGTAACCAATGTGTCTGTTCTATGTCAATGTAACTTCTAGGATGAAATACACAAAAAGATTTTGGTTCACAATAGGGTAGGCTCCGCGTGCCGTGAACCGGGCAACAGCTTTTGTCATTTAACATTTGTGTTATAATGGCATAAGCTGGCAGATACCCTTTAACTTTAACGATGTTTTCCGATAATTTCTCGGAAAATACAATCTAGCAATTTTTAGTTAATTTAGATTACTAAAAATTAATATTATATTTATGCCCCCCTTGGAAGAAGAGGGGTATATTGTTTTGCACATGTCAGTTGGTTGGTCCGTCCGTCCACCAGATGGTTTCCTGATGATAACTCAAGAACGCTTTGGCCTAGGATCATGAAACTTCATAGGTTTATTGATCTCGAAATAGTAAAATGGTTTCCGGATGATAGCTCAAGAACGCTTTCGCCTAGGATCATGAAACTTCATAGCTACATTGATGATGACTCGCAGATGACCTCTATTGATTTTCAGGTCACTAAGTCAAAGGTCAAGGTCACAGTGACTCGAAATAGAAAAATGGTTTCCGGATGATAACTCATAAATGCTTACGCCTCGGATCATAAAATAAAAAAATCATAGGTATATATTGATCATGACTGGCGAATGGTCCCTATTGATTTTCAGGTCACTTGGTCAAAGGTCAAGGTCACAGTGAATCAAAATACTAAAATGGTTTCTGGAAGATAACTCAACAATGCTTACGCCTAAGATCATGAACTTCATAGGAACATTGATCATAACTGGCAGATGACCTCTATTGATTTTCAGGTCACTAGGTCAAAGTCACAGTGACTCAAAATAGTAAAATGGTTTCCGGATGATAACTCAAGAATGCTTAGGCCTAGCATCATGAAACTTCATGGGTACATTAATCATTACTGGCAGATGACCCCTATTGATTCTCAGGTCACTAGGTCAAAGGTCACAGTGACTCAAGACAGTAAAATGATTTATGGATGATAACTCAAGAATGCTTACGCCTAGGATCATGAAACTTAATAGGAACATTGATCATGACTGGGAGATGACTCCTATTGATTTTCCGGTCACTAGGTCAAAGGTCAATGTCACAGTTACTCGAAACAGTAAAATGGTTTCATGATGATAACTCAAGAATGCTTACGCCTAGGACCATGAAACTTCATAGGTACATTGATAATGACTGGCAGATGACCCCCTTCATAGGTACATTGATAATGACTGGTAGAAGACCCCTATTGATTTTCAGGTCACTAGGTCAAAGATTAAGGTCATAGTGACTCAAAACAGTTTAATGGTTTCCTGTTGATAGCTCAAGAATACTTAGGTCTATGATCATGAAACTTCTCAAGTACATTGATCATGACTGGCAGATGACCCCTATTGATTTTCAGGTCACTAGGTCAAAAGTCAAGTTCACAGTGACAAAAATGTATTCACAATGGCTGCCACTACAACTGACAGCCCATATGGGGGGCATGCATGCTTTACAAACAGCCCTTGTTCTGTGTTAAAATTATGTACACGTCTGCGTTAAATAAATATGTTCACATTTGAAATAAAGCTAAAAATGTGTATTGTTGTTATTAGTAATTTGAACCGAATTGCTCTGTGGGAAGTAAAAGTACTATCAACCAGACCTAAATATGTGGGTAATTAAAGAGCACGAGAAAAGATGAAAATTAAGTTAGCTCAACCATTTTAAGCAATATTACTGGGTCACACTTTTTACGATGCAAAATCTGAAGGGTCCCTAGACTATGATGATTACTTACACGAGGAGTGTCCTATTCATTGCTGCCGCATGATCCTATCAGTAACGCATTAACGCTTGTATCGTTAAAGCAAGTCGTATATTCACGTTTATAAATATTTAAATAGAAAATAAAGGTTTAATTGTCGCATATCCACCGCATGATGTGTTTCTTATAAAGTGCACGTATATTCAAACCGAACAATTTTGTCCTTAGATAAAAATATACTACATGTGATCATATGTGGCCTCACAAGGCTTATTATGAATTTATTATATCGCCATCGCAATGAGATGTAAATAGTTCATACATGCACAATGTTCTTTCAACACAACCAAATCACACTTATAGTTGCGTCTTGCGAAAATAGGTCTTAATGCGTATGCGGCCAGCGTAAGTCAAACACGGTCTGCGCTATTTCGCAGTGATTGTTGTTAGGTCAAAAACGTGCATGAAGAAGACCGGATTTCCGCAGTGATTTGGCCAATGCTGTGGGTGATTTCTCTGAAATCAATAATTAAAATATTCTGATTCATTCATTCGGGTCTACAGGCGTGAAATTTCCCCATCATTTAATTGTTTGTTGATAAAGGGTATTTAATGTGAAAAGCTTGGTAAGACAGCTACGCCGAACAACCGAACTAGCATTCATTAATTTGATCAAAATATGCACACAGCAGAATGATTGTGTTTCTTACATGGCTTTTAGAAGAACAGACCATGCAGGCGAGCAGTGAACAATATGATTAGGTTTAGTTGCCCTAACCCTATATACCCTTGGTATGGCTTGTGAGTGTTGAACTAATGTGCTACAGCATCACTTAAATACAAACATACGATAGTCAGGTATCCCCGCATAATGACATATAGAATATTACTGGGTAGATACCGCTTGGCAAACTTGAGCCTGGGATAGTCGGTTATACCCGCTTTGTGAAATTAGGAATATAACAGGTTTGATATAGCATTAACAGTACGTACTTGGGGGTTATAGGAAATACCCGCTATATGACTATCCTGTATATAACTAAATGACGTCAAAAATACAACTGATGTGATACGGCATTACGTATACGAGCATAGGGTAGTAAGGTATAACTCGCCTCCTACAAAAATGACCGGATTCGATTTGCTTTGAGAGGCCATGTGCCCATTGTGTATTTTCCATACACCTTGAGAAATTTCCATACACCCCGAGTAATCGGTTGAGATATAATAGATACACAGTTAGTAACTGATTGTGTATAGGATATACACAATCAGTTCCCTTCTCGAGCTTCGCTCTCATACACCATCAGTTACAAACAGTGTAACTAATACGGTATTACTTATAACAGCATGGGGTAGTAGTATATACCGCTATATAACTCGCTATTATAGTACAGGCTTGATACGGCATTACTTATATACGAGCATTGGGTAGTAGGATATATCCGGTATATAGCTCGCTAGTATAGTACTGGCTTGACACGGCATTACTTATATACGAGCATGGGGTAGTAGGATATACCCGCTATATAACTCGCTAGTATAGTACTGGCTTGGTACGGCATTACTTATATACGAGCATGGGGTAGTAGGATATATCCGGTACATGACTCGCTAGTATAGTACTGGCTTGATACGGCATTACTTATATACGAGCATGGGTAGTAGGATATACCCGGTATATAACTCGCTAGTATAGTACTGGCTTGAAACGGCATTACTTATATACGAGCATGGGGTAGTAGGATATACCCGGTATATAACTCGCTAGTATAGTACTGGCTTGATACGGCATTACTTATTTACGAGCATGGGGTAGTAGGATATACCCGGTATATGACTCGTTAGTATAGTACCGGCTTGATACGGCATTACTTATATACCAGCATTGGGTAGTAGGATATATCCGGTATATACCTTGCTAGTATAGTACCGGCTGGATACGGCATTACTTATATACGAGCATGGGGTAGTAGTATATACCCGCTATGACTCTCTAGTATAGTACCGGTTTGATACGGCATTACTTATATACGAGCATTGGGTAGTAGGATATACCCGCTATATAACTCGCTAATATAGTACTGGCTTGATACGGCATTACTTATATATGAGCATGGGGTAGTAGGATATACCCGCTATATAACTCGCTTGTATAGTACCGGTTTGATACGGCATTACTTATATACCAGCATGGGGTTGTAGAATATATATCGGTATACAACTCGCTAGTATGGTACTGGCTTGATACGGCATTACTTATATAAAGGCATGCGGTAGTAGGATATACACGGTATATGACTCGCTAGTATAGTCCTGGGTTGGTACGGCATTACTTACATACGAGCATGGGGTAGTAGTATATACCCGCTATGGCTCGCTAGTATAGTACTGGCTTGATACGGCATTACTTTTATACGAGCATGGGGTAGTAGGATATACCCAGTATATGACTCGTTAGTATAGTACTGGCTTGATACGGCATTACTTATACGAGCATGGGGTAGTTGGATATACCCGGTATAAGACTCGTTTACCAGCATGGGGTAGTAGAATATACCCGGAACATAACTCGCTAATAGAGTACTGGCTTGATACGGCATTACTTATATACCAGCATGGGGTAGTAGGATATACCCGGTACATAACTCGCTAGTATAGTACTGGCTTGATACGGCATTACTAATATACCAGCATGTACCGGCTTGATACGGCATTACTTATATATACCAGCATGGGGTTGTAGAATATACCCGGTATACAACTCGCTAGTATGGTACTGGCTTGATACGGCATTACTTATATAAAGGCATGGGGTAGTAGGATATACACGGTATATGACTCGCTAGTATAGTCCTGGGTTGGTACGGCATTACTTACATACGAGCATGGGGTAATAGTATATACCCGCTATGGCTCGCTAGTATAGTACTGGCTTGATACGGCATTACTTTTATACGAGCATGGGGTAGTAGGATATACCCGGTATATGACTCTTTAGTATAGTACTGGCTTGATACGGCATTACTTATACGAGCATGGGGTAGTTGGATATACCCGGTATAAGACTCGTTTACCAGCATGGGGTAGTAGGATATACCCGGAACATAACTCGTTTATATAGTACTGGCTTGATACGGCATTACTTATATACCAGCATGGGGGAGTAGGATATACCCGGTACATAACTCGCTAGTATAGTACTGGCTTGATACGGCATTACTAATATACCAGCATGGGGTAGTAGGATATACCCGCTATATTACTCGCTAGTATAGTACTGGCTTGATACGGCATTACTTATATACGAACATGGGGTAGTAGGGTATACCCGGTATATGACTCGCTAGTATAGTACTGGCTTGGTACGGCATTACTTATATATAAGCATGGGGTAGTAGTATATACCCGCTATGACTCGCTAGTATAGTACCGGCTTGATACGGCATTACTAATGTACGAGCATGGGGTAGTAGGATATATCCGGTATATGACTCGCTAGTATAGTATTGGCTTGATACGGCATTACTTATATACGAGCATGGGGTAGTAGGATATACTCGCTATATAACTCGCTAGTATAGTACTGGCTTGATACGGCATTACTTATATACGGGCATGGGTAGTAGGATATATCCGATACATGACTCGCTAGTATAGTACTGGCTTGATACGGCATTACTTATATACGAGCATGGGGTAGTAGTATATACAATGGCTGTTTGTAAAACATGCATGCCCCCCATATGGGCTGTCAGTTGTAGTGGCAGCCATTGTGGGAATACGTTTTTGTCACTGTGACCTTTGACCTTGTGACCTGAAAATCAATAGGGGTCATCTGCCAGTCATGATCAATGTTCCTATGAAGTTTCATGATCCTTAGTTTCATGATCCTAGGCCTAAGCATTCTTGAGTTACCATCTTGAAACCATTTTATTATTTGGAATAACTGTGACCTTGACCTAGTAACCTGAAAATCAAGATGGGTCATCTGCCAGTCATGATCAATGTACCAATGAAGTTTCATGATCCTAGGCCTGAGCGTTCTCAAGTTATCAACCGGAAACCATCTGATGGACCGACCGACATGTGGAAAACAATATACCCCCTCTTCTTCGAAGGGGTGCATAATTAGAGAGCGGACACCATGCTCAAAGTTTAAAACGCACTAAGTGACCCCTTGGCCTAGATTTTGACCCGGCATTACCCATATTCGAACTTGACCTAGACATCATCTAGATACAACATCTGACCAAGTTTGGTGAAGATCGGGTAAAAACAACTTGAATTAGAGAGCGGACACTTAATACGGACCGACAAACAAGACAGGCAGACGGACCGACAAACTTCGTTTGTGGGGGTATAAAAATGTATTAATAATGCTACTGGTATTTCATTTCTGCGTATTTTAGTCTTATATACAATATGTATAGTTTCTATTAAGTGCATTATTCCAATTTGCTATTCATTACACTAACTTCTACGTTATAAACAAATACTTTCAGATCATTTGCTGTTATTTGTAACTGAACGAGCAAAGAAAAAAAATCTTACGTTTTGAATAACTAATAAATCCTTCCAACAATAAGCATTTTTCCTTGTGACTTGACTTTCACTGGGAATCAAACCCAGATCTCCGACTTACTTAATAAGTCGGCATGTTTTCTTTACACCATGAAAGCGATAAGTTGAAGGAAAAAGCTAATCATTATGTACACAAAATATATTTAACGGATAAATTTTTTAGAAGTCTATTTCCTACAAGTCTGTATTAACCATTTGACCCCCATGGCATGGCCAGTTTTATGCTAACACAATTGTGTTTAGTTTTACTACATTTACACGATGCTATTCTGAATACCAAATATCTATGCAGTCAGATTCATAGATAATTTTCCACTTTATACATGTAAGGAAAACAAGATACTACAAAGCAGGGTTAATTAAATTTGGACTTGCTCACATTTTGGCAAAATGACAATTTTCCAAAACAATCAAATTATAGAACAAGAGCCCTAAGGTGCTCAACTGTGACCAGAAGGAACTAGACTATTCTGAGAGGGTGTAGTTTAGAATAATAAATGAACTTGATAAAAAATATGTAATTTGTAGGCAAATAATCATTTATAAACTTGACTTTGCTTATCATTACAGCAAATGTTTTGACAAACTTTAAACAAGATGTGTTTGTGAAACACAATGTCCCCCTATATGACGTTTGACCTTGTAGGATGACCTTGACCCTTCACCACTCAAAATGTGCAGCTCCATGAGATACACATGCATTTCAAATATAAAATTGCTAGCTTCAATATTGCAGAAGTGACATTACATGATCAATTTTGACCCATATATTTGACATTGAAGGATGACCTTGACCTTTCACCACTAAAAATGTGCAGCTCCATGAGATACACATGCATGCCAAATATCAAGTTGCAATCTTCAATATAGCAAAAGTATTCATAAAATTAGCGATTTAGGCCACATATATTTGACCTCTGACCTTGAAGGATGACCTTGACCTTTCACCACACAAAATGTGCAGATCCATGAGATACACATGCATGCCAAATATCAAGTTGCTATCTTCAATATTGCAAAAGTATAATAAAATGAGCGATTTTGGACACATATATTTGACATCTGACCTTGAAGGATGACCTTGACCTTTCACCACTCAAATTGTGCAGCTCCATGAGATACACATGCATGCCAAATATCAAGTTGCTATCTTGAATATTGAAATACTGCAAAAGTGTACATTAAATGAGCAATTTTGACTCATATATTCGACCTTTGACCTTGAAGGATGACCTAGACCTTTCACCACTCAAAATGTGCAGCTCCATGAGATACATATGCATGCAAAATATCAAGTTCCTATCTTCTATATTGCAAAAGTTATTGCAAATGTTAAAGTTGGTGCAAACCAACCAACCAACCAACAGACCAACAGACAGGGCAAAAACAATATGTCTCCCACTACTATAGTGGGGGACATAAAAAAGGAACACAATTTTAAATGCAACTTCCAGTGTTTACAAGCTTTTTTTAATTTGACATTTTGACCCACTTTTTGACGTTATGTGATCCAGTTTCAAAGTCAGCTGAGATTACATTGGGTCAAATGCTCTGATCATCTTTCATGAAAAATGCACATAAAAAGGGCCAATTGTATGTTAACAAGGTTCTACTCTAGCACTTTAAGAAAAACTGTCATGTCCACTGGCAGCCATGTTAGTCTACAAACCGGAACCAGTTACAAACTCGACAACTGAGCTATCATTAGAATAAATATTCTGACCAAAATTTATGGAAATATGGCTAAAAATGTCACTTCTAGAGAATTTACAAGGTTTCATTATAGCCATATAAAGACAATTGCCTCGCGCTCTAGTGGATATGTTTTTTGAATAGACATAAAAATTTCGAAACTGGACTGAGCCATCATTTGAACAAATATTTGACCAAAATGCATGAAGATTGGAAAAAAAACAGTGACTTCACTAGTGTTCAAAAGGTTTCACTATAGCTATATAAGGAAAACTGCCCAGCCCTGTTACATACGGTCATTTATAAAGTTCCACAACTGTTGTCGTACGTTAACAGTTTTCTAGATAGTAATTTCCCACTATTTTTTCCATCAGTGCAGCTTTTGATCAACAGTTAACTAGTCACTTCCACTTTAAACCTGTCCACTGTAAACACAAGGTTGACTGTTTTGACCTTTTTATACTTTTTATTTCTTATTGCTTTTGAAATATCATCTTATATATAATGTTATAATGTTCGCATGTATCTCCAATTATATTCTACAACACCGGTTCAATACATTGAGCTGTACACTATAAATGTAGGGACTAAAATATGATGATAACATTTCTCATCTCTTCTTCTTCTTGTCAATCACTCAAATGGAAACACTGGCCCCTGTGGTACACATTCTTTTTGATCAGCATGTTTTGTCTGCCAAACTGAAAAAAAAAAATAATCACAAATAAACATTTTAAAGAGAAGTGTAATGCCCCCCACACTAATCTTGAGTTTCAAAACAATTGTAATGTCCAAAAAAATTAAACTAAAATACCAAAGTGTGCAAATTCAAATGCTTTTTACTTTGAGCTAATAGAGAGTTATACAGACAACAAGACATTTGCACATGGTGAATACTTGTGTTATTTGGATAAGGCATTACCATGATATAGTCTGAGCAGTAGTAGGACGCAATGCATGCCTCTCCAACCGCTCAACTATTGTGACTGCTAGATGATGATTTCAGCTGAGGAGCTAAACAAAAATGAGCAAGGGCCATAGTTCTGCAAAATTTGGGCTCATACATAATTTATTCCTTTAAGATGCCAATGTTTTCCAATGTTGACTAGAAATGGCGCGGCAGAGACCGACGCATATCCCCACGCCGCATGTTTGACCCAGGGGCGCCCCAGGGTTGGTAATGGGGCCATGCATAGTTGACGGTATTGTCATAAGAGAAGTTCAGTATCAATTAGAAGTGAATCGGTGTAGAAATGAAGAAATTATAGTAAAGGCAATTTTGGGTGGGCGTGGCCTATGTGGGAGGGGCACCCCAGGGTTGGTAATGGGGCCATACATAGTTGAGATTGACCGTATTGTCATAAGAGAGGTTCAGTATTAATTTGAAGTAAATGGGTGAAGAATTTCTAAAGTTATCGAAGGATCCAGAAAAGTGTCAGACTGACAGACACAGAGCGCAAACCGCAAGTCCCTCTCCTTTTTCAAGGGTAGGAAAGTAACAAGTTTTGATAATAATGTAAAAATAATGGTCAAAACAAGAAACTGATTGAAATACAAAGTTAGGTCGCCCAAAGGGTGTTCTCATTATGTTATATGCACAAACAGGATTTCAGATATTAAAGGGTTCAGGACCATGGATAATTAATAAACCCTCATGTCCAATTTCATGTGAATTGCCAGCATTTAATTCTTACGTTCACCTACCATTACTAACATCAAGAGTGTCTTGGTTTGGGTCAAGCTTTCGTATATTGTTTGGAGGCATAGTGTAATAGCTGTGATATTTAGGAATAAAATGAACCTAAACACAAAACTGAAGCAAATCTGCACCTTTCTAGGTATATTTTGTCCTTGAAGGATGACCTTGACCTTTCACCACTCAAAATGTGCAGCTCCATGAGATACACATGCATGCCAAATATGAAGTTGCTTTCTTCAATATTGCAAAAGTTATGGCAAAATATTAAAGTTGAGCAAACAAACCAACAGACAGACCAACCGACAGGGCAAAAAACAATATGTCCCCCACTATAGTTCATTCCAACGCTCACGGACACTGGAACCCCGGGGAGAGTAGGAAAGCTCCACTATATATATTTCATATATAATAGTCGAGCTAAAAACCCTATTTTACTATGATTCAAGGGCCATAACTCAGGGGTGTCTGGGTCTATTTGGCCCATTATCTAACTTGACCTAGATGTTATTGCCTTACACATTTTCATGAAGTTTGGGTGAAGATCTGATAACAATTGCTTGACTTATTGAACGGAAAATAATTCGGACAGACTGACAGACGGACTTACTAACTTACGGACGGACGGATGGACTAACAAACTAAGGACGGAGCGATTTTATTATGCCCTCAAAATCCCTGGTTCGGGGGCATAAAAACGACATTGTATAAAATGTATTGTATTTCTTAAACTGTATGAACTGTTATATCATACATGCCATACGTCCCGGATTGTCCGGGACAGTCCCGGAAATGAACAACTTGTCCCGCTGTCCCGGAAATCTGTCAAATGTCCCCGAATTTACAAAATCCATATATACATGTACCTTACCTTAGGCTTAACTGCACCTCGAATCTGTGTATATATGCAGCGTCTCCATGACAATGCCTACCCGAATAGGCAGACTACGCTACGTGTCAAAATCGATCAATTAAACAGGGGTCCTGGTTATCATATTGATTGTCTCACGTTCGCTGTCAAACCGAAAAGGCGGCATTGTTTTGGTTGTTAATTGACTTATATCTACAGCGAAACAAGAGTGTAACTAATGTGTGACTGTCCGGATTTTAAGTTGACGATCTACCGGTACTGTTTTGTTGTATTTGTTTATGTGATTGGTTGTATGTATTGTGAATTGATTTGAGTTGACGATCTAGGGTACTGTATTGTTGGATTTTTTAATTACATTAATGTTATAAATGAATAAAGGCGTATCAACAACTACGCGTTACACACCGGTCTTAATAACAATAACGCAGTGACGTCACCATCTATGTTTAGAACGCTTACACTGAAAACACATGGCCTGTATCTAGTAACGGAACTAGTAATGTTTAATTTGACGTTAATAGTTCAAGTGTATTTCGGATAGGCCTTTCGAACTTTTGCAATTAACGATGCGAAACAAAACAAAACGTACCAAAAATGCATATGTCTATAAAATATCGCTACATTTTATACATGTCCCGAAAATCGGCAAAAGTCCCGGACAATTTAACACAATGTCCCGGAATTGGTCTGAAAAATGATGGCATGTATGGGTTATATGTAATTTCCATTTAACATTATCATTACATCTTCTCACGCTAGATTGGAAGGCTCTGAACTGTTATAAACAGACAGATCATCCCTAGTTTATCTTCCAGGGATCAGAAGATGTCTTGAAATCATTATGAACTGTTCCATCATTTAAAATACTGTATGAAATAAATGAACAAAAGTTATGGCCCAGAACAAACTTCAGGTTTAAGACACAATAAGGTGACCCCATGACCTAGTTTCTGACCCGCATGATCCATATTCAAACTTGACCTATACATCATCTAGATACAATTTGTGACCAAGTTGGTGAAGATCTGATGAAATTTCGGGACAGACTGACGGACCGACAAAGTGGTTCCTATAGCCCCCATTACCAATTGTAATGGGTGTTATAAAAAGATAGTATTACCAGCAGTTGGTTTCAATGGAAATTTCTTACCAACAAGTTGATGCAAATTGTTGTGAGGGGAAACTGGAAAATATCTGAAACAAAAATAAAGTCTTATATAATTTGAAGCGCTATATTGTTAAGTCAAATTTTAATATTTGATAATCATAATACTGCTAGCTGTCTGATACAGAGGAGTCTTCACACATAATGCGTTAACAGTTTTCCTGCAATAACAAACAGGAAAAATCAACAACACGAGTATTTTAATATATTCAGAGACAAAGATGATCATCCATGTCTTTGGAATAAACAAAGGGCTTTTAACAATTATTTTGGCCTCATTTTAGCCATGTTGATAAATATAATGGGTCATACTGCTTGGTGTGTTACAAGTGAAACACCATCAAAACCAGTGCTCCAGCTTGGCATGAATGGAAGGGCGCAGCACCCTGCCATTCAAAATTCCAACCTGTCAACCTTGGACACCCTTCATGCCCTTTGATGAAAATGCCGAGTTGGGAACAATTAATAGGGAGTTACAGTTGTAAATCGTACGCGAATATCATTTG